>NW_009185965.1:79773-98858 GCF_000690835.1 Fulmarus glacialis
CCGCTGGCTTCAGCTGTCTGCAGCTGCAGCTGACCATGCCATATGGTTCCAGCCATTTATCAAGTTCCATCTTCATAACTAGGTTATTTACCTCCAAGACAGAGATGTTCTCGAATTTTTGCTCTCCGACATTCAGAAACCTTCTTCTAATTTTCAGACTGAAGTTATTCACAGTGAGTGCACACCATTGTTCCTCAAGCCGTCATCATCATTGCTCAAATCTCTCTGCTCCCCCCTCTGCTATTTACAGAGACAAGGCCTATCCCACTCTGAGCCTTGGGACAAACCGCTTTATGAAATCGCTTTACAAAACGTTGACACTATTAGTGATAAAGTTCTTTGCACTATTAAAGGCAAATCTTCAATAACTAGCAAATATCTTTTGACAGAATGTTATCTCATCAAGATATCAGATTAGCTTGACATAGTCTTCATTTGGTAAATAGGTTGCATTTTTTGTTTTTCTTTCATTGCGATAACTTTCATTGTTTATTCTAATATTCTGCAAACCACTCAAGTCAAAGTGATGGACATGAAGTTGCCTTTTTCCCTTTCATAGATACAGGTATTACAGCAAGGGTTAATATAAGGATAATCTCATGAGTTCACAAAGACAGTGTTAATGAAAGTTCTTTATCCTTTATATTTTCTTATTTCTTATTTTCATGTTTATTGGGGGGGATATTTTTTGTTTGGTTGTTTGGGGGGTTTTAAATTTAAAAACTGTATAATGAAAAAGTCAGCAAAGAAGCTAGTCCAATACTGAAGGAAAACATTGAAAATTTAATTTTTTAGCCTTCAGTTTTGCACTAAGTTAAATTATAGAATAAAGAGCTTTCGATTATAAGAACAATTTGTGTCACTGGCTTTTCTGTAAAGAAAAACATACAAAATCCAGATTTTTTTTCTTGAGAATCTTGTTAACACAGGTGAATTTCATGGAGAAATATGCCCAGACTGGACCCTGCTATGACCCTGTCTTTATAAGCAACTATGCAGCAGCAAATACCACTGAATGAAAATCCACAGGAATCTCAATGTACTACTGCAGTACAGGTGTTAGTCAACAGGTTTAATAAGTTGAGTTTCTAAGATTCAATTCACTTTCAAGTCTCAATGGGTATGTGTTCTTCTGCCTCTAAAGCTGAAGTGCTCTTAGCAGATCGTAAAAGAAAAGGCATTTTTTTTTCTATAATTGAAAACTCCTTAAGTAGACTCATGGATTTAATTTAAAAGGTCTGGCAAAATAAACACTCAATGGAGAAAGCTTCAGCTGAAAACAATCTATTTGTGAATGCTATAAGCAAAAAAAAAAAAAAAAATTGGACTGGAAGTTAGACTCTAACCATAACTCTAGCAGCCATGCATCCACCCAGATTTGCTGAGAAATTTTCAAAGTAGCGCAAGTACCTTTGATCTGTTATGCTTACTACTACATCACGTATCACGTGTATGCGTATCACATGAGACATATCGTGGGTCAGTCATCTGAGTTTTTGACTGTGGGTGCTGCTTTCTAGTAAAACCGCAGGCAGAAATACTGTTACAATTATGCTGGCGCTTAACCTCATTTCAGTTCTTTTATATTTATGTTTTGCTGTCTTTCCAGAGCTGTGCATCTATTATGACAGCTTCTGTATTTGGGCTAAGTTTCAGCATTTCTTCTAATTTTGCATAAGTCAGAAGCCATGGCTGCCTGGTATCCAGATTAACTTTTTGTCATGAGCTGCCTTCACCACTTCCATCAAACATAGGCTCTTTCTTACTTCTGCACGTATATATCTGCAAATGATTTCTTCTCTCAATTCACAGATTCTTCTGATTTTCCCTAAATTTTTCTTCATATACATCTGATTGCCTTTTAGCTTCCTGCCAGCATCTACTTTCTGAGACTACCAGACACAGTCCTCACAATTTCCTTTCTTCTTGTGTCCCTTCTTAAGATCATAGTCTTATATTATTTATAAAAATAGACAAACATAAACACCAAGCTGCACATACACCTAGGTATTTGATTGATTTCCAGTGTAACTACATCATCTATCTTGACCATTTTCTTCATGCTTTCCTGCTCATGGTTAGTTCCATTTCGTTCTCCGTCCCCTACCTCTTCAGTGAGTGCTCAGATCTATGCATAAATTTATTCAATAGTCTTGTGAAACTTAAACGGTAAACTCTTGACGGTATGAACTATTTGCTTCTCTCACATTTGTCTTTATTTGTTTTTGTAGAGTGCTAGGCATGCCTAAGTTTGAAATACTAAGTATAAGGGCCAATGCCATTAACTCCTCAAACCCCAAAGTCACATGCCAGTTTAATTTTCAGGCTGTATATTCTGCATGAGGTATGTTTCCCACAGTCCAGGGAACAGGTTGGATCCAGGGACTGGATTCATGCTTCTCTTTTAATTTAAACGTAGTGAGGTATCAAACATCTGGAGGAATATGGCATATTGTAGGCATAAATTGTTACCTTAAGCTGTTTGAGAGATGCCAAACAAGAGCAATGTTTAGAACTTTTGTCATCTTCATTGCTGTGGAGACATGGTGTCCAAGCTCACATTCCCCACACACCCAAACCCCCACTGGCTCCTGGTGCTGCTGCATAGAGTTGATGGGAGTCTGCAGAGAAACCCTGCTCTTGGAAAACTATCTTGGGAGTTAATTTTGTCATCAGCAGAATCACACAGGTTCTGCTGAATGTTTACAGTAATTCCTTTTAGTGAGCATTCAGTAGTTTACCACACAGAAACACTTTATGTTACTGATACCATATTATCTCCTGGTAATTCAAAAACAAAAATCTGTCACAACAGCAGAATATCTACAGTAACATATGTTATACATATTATTAATCCATGAAGACATCCTGTGTAATTAAACTACTGTTCAGGTTCTTAAACATTTACTTCTTTTAGTAAAACAAACTTTATTTCTAATTCCCTTTCCCAGAGCAGCTATGCAGATCCAAAAACAGAGGACTAAGCACTACTGCAAGAGAAAATAAAGATTAATCAACCGAATAGACAGAGACCAGAGATGAGTTATGAGTACTATTACAAGGGAGATTCTTCTTCCCATTTTGGAGGTGTACTCCGTAACAATGTTGAGTCCCCATCTTGAAGTACTCACATTTATTCACGCCTCTCTGTCCTGAGAGCACTTTATGTGCCTGTGGTTTGGAAGCTACAGCCCTCACCCTGTAAGCTAATGTGAGATTCGGCGCTCATTTAGGAACAGCTCTCAGAAGGAGCTGTTGAAGCCTCTGGCATGCCGGGACCTCCCTGCCAAACCCAGCTCTACGGAAGCACTGGCATTTCTCGATCCCATTCGTTACAGACTGAGACACTCTTCCCTGCATTACATCCCTCGACCCTTCCACCACTACAGTTTTCTTCTGTTCTGACCTACTTTGCACAAACGTTCATTCACTCATCACTGACAAAACTACAAATCACATTTTCCTTGCTTTCCTTGCCCCTCTCTCCTCAGTCCCTTCCCCACTTGCACATCATGCCTTTCTCCTTTTTATTGTTATGCCTTTTCACTTATAAATAGATGTCTTTTTGTATCTGACCTTTGGTTTGCAAAGCCTTCTCCGCCCTATGGCTCAGGAGAGGCCATTTCGGTCTTTCTGGTTTTGCAGTTCTCCCAAGAATGTAATTTCCTTGGGGAAAGGAAAAAGAAAAAGAAAAAAAAAATAAAGAAAATCTTCCCCTTCATATCAAAATCCATTCATCCACTTCTAATTTTAGTTTCCCTTAGCGAACGCTATCCTGTAATTAAAACATTGGCAGATGAGACTATTATAGAGCTTTCCAGTTCAAGTGAACATTATTGTTAAATGCGATAATCTTGTGTCTGACAGTCTAGTAAACTGACTGACTGAAAACATGTAGGGCCATCCAGATTAAGGCTCACAGGGACCACTTTACACTGCATCATTCAGACAGACTCCATTTCCACAGGTAGTATTTGCAACAGGACCAAAACCAATTAACAGCTGATAGAGGCCAACATACCAGGACCGATGCTGACATCTACCAGCAGATGATTTAACTTCCTTCTCACAGGGATGCCGTACACTTTCTCAGAAACCCTTCATTCACATATGTGCTGAATGTCAAGTAACAGGACCATTGCCGAACCAAACCACCGGAATTGTTTCCTTCCCATGGAAGGAAGTATCCTTCTTCCACAGACCTCCCAGTTTTCCTAACCTGGGAACAAGGATTCAAGTAATATGTGCCATGCTCAACAAAGCAAATGTCAGTGTCCACAGGCATAGTCATACATGCATTTTTGCTAGTAGCTCCACTTGCATGAGACCTCCTATGACCACTCATTCTTACCCTCACTCACCTTCCATTTCACTGGCCATTCCTTCCATCCCCAACCTCATGTGTATCCCAACCCTAAATACAGCTGCACCAGCAAAACTGAGGCAGCTGTGAGCAACATTATAGAGGTAGGAACAAATACCTAGGGAAAGGCAGCACCTCTTAAACAGGCTTTATGTCAGATCAGATAGTTTCAAAAAGGAACTATCCCATGACGTAGAAACAATCTGAACTTTTTACAGTTGACATACACCTGTGACCCAACTAAAAAGGGATTTTGCCTTTTTTATATCAGCAAAATGCAAGGTTGCAAATTCTAGTTAGTTTTCTAATCATCTGTTTTAGAGAGTTTAACCTGACACCTGAAATTATACAGCAGATTCTTCTGTCAAGTAGAATGAAGTGGGCAAGCTCAGGGATATGAATAAACTTTAAAGAGCAGAGCCCAAGAGGACATTAATAGCTTTATCAGCCCCTAGAAAATCAGCAAGGATGTGTCAAGGAACACCCACAGAATGGCACATGCTAGCTACTTACTTCTTCCTCTCATCTACCTTGTCTAGTGTTAGCTGGGTGCATCATCTTGCATCTTTAAGTTTTCTCTCATAATCAATACGAGTCAGAATCTCTCACAAGGCACACAAGGCCTTGGGGAAGGTGGAGGGAGAAATTGTTCATGTATCTTAATGCAGCACTGACCTGAGAAAGGAATGTAGGGCTATGTTGCCTCTAAAAGGAGGGAAATTGTACGACTCTGGCTGCTTTTTGTTCAGATTTGTGCAGATGAGCGATTCTGTGCTTTGCTTTCTATACAGGGGAAACATATTTTTAGAAAAAGAAATAAAACAGGCTTGTTTAAATAGAAAACAGGGATGTGTTTTTAAGTTTTTTGCAAACCAGATGTCCTACATTTCAAAAAACTCTAGCTCTACATTCTTAGACCCCTAGCTTGCATTAACACTTTACTGATGCAATACACTGGAGTACAACATGAATAGAAGTATTTCAATTGTGCTGTTTCAGTTTTAATCTGATTTCTGTTACCACCTTAATAGCTCTTCCTTTGGGGATTCTGTTGTCACCAAGCTCCTGTACGAGTTTGCTGGTAAATTTACTTGTCCTCCCAGTCCCTGTACAGACGGTGTATTGTCCTGTCTGTTTTCGTGTTAGCTATCCAAAGGGGATGGTGGGTTAAAAAATCAGTTGATGATGGATGTACCTGTCAACCTTCAAATATAGTTATTTCACTCAAAAGGGTGCAGGACCAGCCTGCTTAAAGGCTCCTGAGTAGTTAAAACAGGAGTGTTTTGCCTCTAGTGAGTGAATCAGGGCTATGACTGAGAAACACCCAGTATTTCACGTGTCTGTAGTGATCCACAGAGCAGAGCCTCGGTGGAAGCACCCGGAAGGAAAGCAGGCTCTTTGCCCTAAGAGTTTTTTTACCCTGCTCTCATCCACATGCATTGCAGCACGCTGGGAAGAGGCCTCCTCTCTCACTCATTCCTCCTGCCTGCACGACTCGCCTGCCTTCGGAGCCTTCAGTGCCTTTTACAAACTCATTTCTCACACCTGGGAATAAAGGGTTAGCCTCCAAGATTCCAGCAGTAATAATGTATTGGCCAGGTTTTGAAATCCAGCATCAATTTTGCATGTTCCCTCCTCCTGAGAATGGGTTCATTATCTTAATCCCAAGAGATTTTAATGCGTAAATTGCATGTCAGAGGAGAACATTACACACCCAGCCAATGTGCATAGAAAGCAGGGTGAATCCACTGACTGATACGTTGCTACTTGACATGGACTTGCTGCTGCTTGCCACTGTAGGAATATTTCCAGTGAAGGTATTCAAGGTCATCTTGCACAGAAAAGAGACATATCACACATGCATGCATAATTGCTCCTTGAATTACAGCTAACTTTACAGAAAGCTGAGTTAATATTGGCCAAACTAAAATAAAATATTCCAGAGACTAAAATTACTGTGCAGGAGAGCTACAGAAGCTGTCCAAGTGGTTAATTAACAGTGCAAGAAACAGTGGCAAAATGTTAGTGCTGGAGAACAGCTTAGGCATCAGCTAGAGACATGCATTTCACTGTTCTCCGTTATTTCAAAAGCAGGCATTTATAGCACCAGCATGCTGCACATGGGTCTCCTTTTTTTTGCCCTGAAGGATCTTCCCCAGCCCATCTAGATGGTCCTTGCCTTACTTTAAGGTTAAATCTAAATTAAGTTCAGATGTGTATGTGGATATTATAGTCAGTCATATTGCTATAATTGGTTATAGAAAAATAAAAGTGAGGCTGCATGAATAGAAGTGTACAAACCATATTAAACTGAATGGGAGCTTCTGTTCAGGTTGATCCAAACACAGCAGTTACATGGCAATAATGCATAGTAAAATAGGTAGGACAGATTGCAAGTAAATCTCAGTTTTCAAGTTATGTACATGAATTCATATCTCATATCTTTTGTAACATCATTACAGTTCACAATTCTTTCCTCAAGAGCTGAATTTCCAACCATTAACGTCATTCAAATGTCCTGAATTACTGCTAGATAGAGGTCCCACAGTATTAATTTTACCTCTTGGCACATAAATGTTTTCAGACAGTGATAGCTCTTCATGTAAAATGTCATTCATGTTTGACAATTAAGTGGAAGACAGCAATCCCTGTGCAGGGGTATCCATTCCATCAGCCAGTCTTGAATCCCATAAATTTTGTGGGCACTAAATTAATATGCTAGATTAATAACATGTGAAACCTGTTCAATACTTGCAATATTCTTTTTTTTTCCTGAAAAGTATATTGTTCTTATTGTTCTTACTCTCTACAGCAGTGTTTGGTCAACCTTTTTCAATGTTCCGATTTGTTCAAAACTAACCAATGGAGCTACAGATCCCTGAATAGCAAATTTGAACTTGTACTTTTGTTAGTTACATTTTGGAAATTCCTTAGAAGTAGCCAGCAGACCATCTCTTGAAAAGCATCTATCACTCTTAACCTGTTTTCAGAAGCCTTTTCCCTTTTTCCCTATCCACAATGGGGGTTTAAAGGCAGCCTACTAATTGGCCCACATAGAGCATAAAATAACATCCTAACCATTCTTAACCTAAAATAAATCCCACACTTCAGCCCTCAAATGAAAAGGTTGATAATTCCAGTGCTCACTAAAATGGTCAGTCTATGAACACAAGTGAATTCCGCCTAATGGGTGCTCACTGCTTTTGCTCATCTTTTTCACCCCGCAAAGTTCTTCCCTTCTCCTTTTCCCTTTGACACAGAATGCTAGTCCTTCCTACTCATCTCCTGGAGAACCTCGTGCATAAAGCAGAGACCCATCCCACAGACAAATGAGAGGGAATTTCAAATTAGAGCATCACACATGATTAAGGGGCTAGAGAGACTGACTTACTGTACAAAGAGAGGTTTTATAAGATGAATACAACACACTTGTCTGACTAAGCATGGATAAAATTATGAAAAAGGCATGATCATCATCTTCCCTGTAAATATTTGAAGGGTATAAACATGAAGAAAGGGTATGAACTTTAGTAGTTTACTTTCTTGCATAAGAAATAGTATCTTTGGTCATAAGTGATTACAGCCAGTGAGGAAGGACTCCTATTTCTGGCCCAACAAAACTTTTACCAGTTGTCCAAGTAGCTGTGTGCACACTATGAAATCATGTCAGCCTACAGCCCAGTCTTACATAGGGGCAGCTCTTGGGCAGCTGCCTGTGAAGACTGGAGAGGTACCAATCACTTTTCTGGGTATGTGCATGAAATTTCAGGTGGAGCCAACAAGGATAAGAAACACTTCCAAGGAAGGCAGAGTAGTCAGGCTGTATTGTTCTGGGTGCATTCAGTAACTCAAACCATGCATTGAAATGCAGTTTATCTCCAACCAACCTGACTTTGTCAAAGGAAATAAGCCCCTTCAGCTTTTAATATTAACATAAATTATAATCTATTTCTGCACAGTGACATCTCAGCACAGGAAGGTATTTGGTGAACACAGGGTTATTTGCCTGCAGTCTGTCTTCCCTGTATTTCCTCCACACTAGTCTTCTGGCATGGACGCCACTCTCTCCACACAAGCAAGTACTATACAACTATATTACTCACTAAATAACATGACAGCTAGTTTTCCTCACACGTGATATAAATGGTGAGTCTTCAGGAGGGCAATATATAAGATGAGGATGCTGACACTGAGTCAGAAAATCGATTCTATGCATGATAGGACAACATGAGAGAGGAGAGAGATTTTTGTGGAGCGCCTTGGTCTAGCACCCACTAATTACCTCAGGAAAACTCAGATCAAAGGAAAGCAGCAGTGTTATTTGTACAGGTGAGTCGATTCCAGGCACACCCTCTCCCCAGTTCTGAAGTGCAGAAAGCAAAAGAGAAAGGTTATTCAGAAGAGATCAGTGCATGGTGGGATGGTGTTCAAAGACAAAATGTGAACTATTAAGCAAAACTCTGTCCGTGTGGACACTTGAACTATGCAAAATACAGATTACACTTTAACCAGGATTGAAATTACTGCAAATTTTTTATGTCTAGCTACAAAGCATTTCAGATGTTTCAGCTCATTTTGTGATGGTAATTTTTTTAAGCTTCTTAAAGCTAGAACTGTTTCCTAGAGAGAACAGAAGGATCATTGCACAAAGCAGTTAAGACAAGACTGGACATTTGCTGTCAAAGGCAGCACAGCCTTAACAGTGGGGAGCAGACACAGAGATCTTCCCGTAACTAATTTCTGTGCTTTATCAGAAAGAGATTTCCTTTGGTTTTGCTACATTTTTTTTAAGTTCATGCTTCTTTGTTCCAGTGTCTGATGTAAATTCAGAGATCATTACATGTCTCTTTACACACAATTCTGCGTTTTACAGTCCCTTTTCACAATACTAGTTTTTAAAGCCTTTTGAAGCATTGCAGACTCAACTGAATCCGCCAGATGACATCTCGTAGGCACAGTCAGTAGAAACAGAAAAAGAAAGAGCAGAACTTCATATCTGAAGTGCAATTCCACTCCATGCAAACTGCACCATCTCAATTTCAACAACACTCAGTTTTATTAAAAGAATCTCATTTTAATGCACAACTTATTCTCCTTGCAGCAACAAGTGCAGAAAAATGTGTTAGTACCTGTTTCATGTCCCTTCCTCTCTGACAACAGAGCATTAGACAGCCCACTAGACTGGAAGAATGCTTTAGCTGTGGTTGACTGAATACCTGCTTTCTTCTCCTTTAGATTCCTCTTTGAAATGGTTTTTTCTCAGTAACAGTTTATTCATGAGTTTTGCACGCCCTGTACAGGTCCATTGTCTCTTGGTTTTTTGCTTTGTCCATATTGTACTGCACTTCCTTCATGGCAATGTTTGGAAAAGAGGAAAAAAGAGCCTAGTCAGTCCTGACCCAAAAAGTTCATGATTGAATTCAGAGCATTTCTGGGATGAGAAGTGCTACATGCCCAGAGCAGAAGAGGCCACACATGAAGTAGAGAGAGAGGCTATGGCCCTCCCAGGACTAACAGGGTTGCTCAGATACGGGGCAGAACTCTGGAACAAGGTGGCCCAGGAACAGACATGAGTAGGACAAAGTAGGGGGCAAAGCATCCCACAGGTGGCCACCTGGCCTCTCAGCAGAGCAGCTGGAGTCCTTCTGGATGAGTTCCTATCCTGGACAGAGCAGTAGTCACAATACAGATCATTAAAATGGATCCACTGGGGACCTAAAGTCTGGATCTAGTTTGCAGGATTGATTCACTCTGACCTCCTTGCCTTTTCTTCAAGGTCTCACCACCTCTTAGCAGCTCTTCTCCTTCACAGGAGATCAGTCCTTGCCCTCATGGGAGGAAACATCTCATGGTATATGTCTCAACATATGAATTGAAGAAGAACCCCAAACTTCTAGCCTACAGGCTCTTGGATATCTGACCTGAATAGATGGACAGCTCAGGTTTCACTCAGCAAGCCCCCCAGCTGTGTGATCATCTCCCCTGGGCAAAACCCAGTTCAAGAGAAAAATTAATTCCAAAATGATTCACGATGAAGTGTTTCATTCATTCTGAGCAAAGAGTTTTCACAACTTTTTTTTCCCATGGGGAGAGAGAGAAGAGATATTTCAAATTTCCACCCCAGTTCAAGTGGGAAACAAGTACTGAAACATTTCCCCAGAAATGGAAGGTTTGGGTTTTTTTGCTTTTCTGTTTTTTCTCGGCTTGTTTTCTCTATTTGTAAGTGAGAAAGAAGGTGAGAAGAGGGCAGAAGACAGATATGGCGATGGAAGCTGGAAAAGAACTGCAAAAGATTGTGTTAGCATGTGCATCCAGTCTGAACTATGGAAACTGCCATGAGCTCTTACAGACTGAAACACTGCAGAAGTGTACAATGCATGCACTTACACAAGCAGAATAAAACCTCTTGCTTGATTTTTCTTTCCTTTTTTCTTATCAGCATCAGAAACATGAGTTTTGCCCCTTGCTAGAGGTCTGAACTCCTGTTCTGGTGAGTGTTCTGGTGTATGATTAAGAAGAAGTTATTTTTTGTCACTGGCCCCATTACCTAATGTTTTGCAGCCCTGCCCAATAAAGATTTATTCATCTCATATGTTCCTGGTTGTGACCTTATGTTCAGCCGCAGTTGGACTGCTTTGCACTCCAAGGCTCTTGCCTCGGCGTTCCAAACCTGGGAACCACTGCGCCTGGGAAGACCAGCCTGCAGAGCCTTGTTGGACAGTAAATCAGTCCTTGAAGGCCCAAAATTTTTAAATCAAACACTCAGCCTCATCTGTTTTGTTATTGCACTAATACTGCCCTGAGGAAAACCACGAATAAGAGTCCAATATATTTCAAATATGTTATTTAACTGAAGCATGTTTTGCTTAGATTTGGTTTGAATATTGCATTGCTTAACTTTTCCTTGAATACCCTTTCTCTATGTGCTGTTTATGATGAATGTGTCTGAGTCAACTTTTGTACTGAAAATAGGAACCCACCATGAGAGTTTACATGACTGAAGTGAGCACTGTGCTCAACTCTCCAGCACCCCGGGTCCGGACTAGTTTCACATGTCAATTTTCTGCAGTTAAATCTTATCCTTCCACAAGCTACACGAAGCTGTGCAGATCAGAAATATGACTCAAAAGCTTTCTTTCAGAATATTACCCTCCTTCCCCCTCCCTTGCTGGTCAGAAGTTCATGGGGATCATCCCCACTCCCAAAACACACTTCTCTTAATCCCTTCGGTATTCAGTCCCTCAATCCAGCCAAGCCCCACTATGTTTCCCTCCCGGTGAAACTCCGTGGCAATTCTTGTGCTGAGAACTAACAGTGGTGCCACTTTCTCTGCTCAGGGAAACTCTCTGAATAACACAGGAGGAGCTCAGTGCATCCCATCACACAGGTATAAAAATTTACTGCTGGCACATCTTAGAAAAGGCGGTGTTTCAGTATCACAAGAACAGTTCAGAGCTATGCACCTTCTAATAGTTATTTGACAATGATCAGAAGATCTTTGATATTAATGACAGCTAACTTCTCCTACTCACTGTGCTGAAAGTGAATCTCAAACTATGCCAGATTAATGGCCCTTTGCTACTTATGAGTGTCGTGGTTTAACCCCAGCCGGCAACTAAGCACCACATAGCCATTCACTCACTCCCTGCCCTGGTGGGATGGGGGAGAGAATCGGGAGAGTAAAAGTGAGAAAACTCGCGGGCTGAGATAAAGACAGTTTAACAGGGAAAGCAAAAGCCGTGCACTCAAGCAAAGCAAAACAAGGAATTCATTCACTACTTCCCATCGGCAGGCAGGTGTTCAGCCATCTCCAGGAAAGCAGGGCTCCATCATGCGTAACGGTTACTTGGGAAGACAAACGCCATCATTCCGAACGTCCTTCTTCCCCCAGCTTTATATGCTGAGCATGACGTCATATGGTATGGAATATCCCGTTGGTCAGTTGGGGTCTGCTGTCCCAGCTGTGTCCCCTCCCAACTTCTTGTGCACCCCCAGCCTGCCCACTGGTGGGGTGGTGTGGAGAAGCAGAAAAGGCCTTGACTCTGTGTAAGCACTGCTCAGCAGTAACTAAAACATCCCTGTGTTATCAACACTGTTTCCCAGAAATCCAAAACATAGCCCCATACTAGTTACTATGAAGAAAATTAACTCTATCCCAGCCAAAACCAGCACAATGAGGTTTTTTATGGCTAATTTGTCACCATGCATCAAGCTTTGTTCATGCATTTACTCAACAAAATGAACAGTGCTTTAACCAGGGAAGGTGAGATATTTAGTTAATAAAAAAGTAATGAAGGCTATTTCTGAGACACTCCGATGAACTCAGAACTTGAACCTTTCAACTTGCATTTACCCAGGAGAGCATTTGTTGAGAACTTCCAATTTTCTTTCATTTCACTCAGTGTATTGTTTTTCCATATATTTCACTATCTGTAATAAGAACTAAGACACCAAGCACATAAGGAAAACAAGCTGTCAGTATTACAGCAGTGGTTTTGACAGGGTGGGGCTAATAAAAAAGTTATTTTACCTGCGCTGAATTCACTGTGGACTTTTCAAGGGACCTATCTTTTGCTCTTGGCTTAAGTAGCAGAAAGTTGTGGTTGACGTGCTGCTGGTATCTGAAAAGTACTTTTCATTGATTTGAGAAGGAACACATGTGAAACTGGAATCATTGTGTGTTTCTTCAAGAAGCAAAAGTTCACCATAATATCAAGCCTTTCCTTCAGCTTTTCTCTGTGAGAGAGAAATCAGCTGCGTTTGACCTAAAGACCTCAGACCTAATTTTGAATAACTACAGAAAAATAGTTTTTAACAGGATTGCATTTCACTGTTTCAGACATATGTGAATTCCTTTCCCTTTGCGTGGATTTCTCTAAACAGGGAAATCCAATTCCCTTTGGATTCTTCCCCTCTGAGTGGGGATGAGACTGAGTCATCCTCCATTTGTTTGTCTTTGATGACGAATATTACTCTCAACTTCCAAACAATGTCAGCAATGAAAACAGGGCATCTGGAGCTTGGTTCAGTTACACTTACTTACACCCTTCCAAAATACTACATAGAAAATATGCATATGCTTAATTTTAAACACCTGAATAACTCCACTGGCTTTAGCTGGGATATTTCTAACATTAAAATTTGCTGGATTAAGACCATCACACTTATTAAAGCTGTGCCCCATTTGCAATAGTAATTTGGCATCGGTACAGCTGTGGCATACAGGCTTAACAATTTGTTAGTTTAGACATACTCTTCTGGGAGCACCATGACATTCATGCTTTAAACCAACCACTTGTGTTGCGGGTGCCACCTACATCCAGGTGGGTAGGTCTTTGGACAGGCCACACTTCATCGTCCCCCTGCAGAGAGCACTGCTAAGCTGATTCCTTGTC
Source organism: Fulmarus glacialis (assembly GCF_000690835.1). Classification (NCBI taxonomy): domain Eukaryota; kingdom Metazoa; phylum Chordata; class Aves; order Procellariiformes; family Procellariidae; genus Fulmarus; species Fulmarus glacialis. Next base: position 93,532 of record NW_009185965.1, read on the forward strand.
AGACTTGCCTTTGAAACTTGCTAATTCCATTTGTGCACCTGTGAGTGCAAAATGCAAGGTGTATGATGGAAACCGTTCGAAAACATAGCTTGCTCTGCAGCAAGCAACAGATCTAGTCTGGAATTCTATGTCTTCTTTCTTCAGTGATTCAAGTATGGTTTAATCTGAAGCAGTGATAAAAGCAGAACGCTGGAACTTCTATTCAGCTATCCAAATTAAAGGCAAATAATTCTGTAGCAGACTACAAAAAGCTGCACACAGAAAATATGAATATTAATGTATTGCAGTTTCAGTTGTGAGAGTCTTTTCTCCTTTTGCTCTGCTCAGCAATGATATAGGTGTTCTCTTCAGCCAGGCTCTTCTTACAACGGACAGGATTAAATTGTTTCCTTGGTTAGACAGCTCACCCTTGAGGTATGCTCAAAGAATATCCTTTTTTGCACATCTATAGTGCAGCTTCCAATTAGGGAGGTAATATAAGCAGCAAGAAGCAGCAGGGGAGAGAATAAGATGTTCTTTCTCTTCAGACAGAAAATTCCATGCTGACAGAAAAGTTAGGGTTCGGCAACTCAAAAAGTTTCTTTACTTTTATTGTGTATTCATGTGAGAGAATTCACATACATGTGCATGACTGACTCCTTTCCCGGAGGCTGTTGGAACTGCAGCTCTCAGAACTTGAACTATTCAGAGAGCTGGAAATGTTTGTCTGATCCTCTGCAGTAACACTTTTATAGAGAAAAGCTCTTTTCTCCCAAGAATATTTTCATCTGCAAATGCAACACAGCCTCTTCTCCATCTGATAGTGGTTTTCCACTAAATTTGGTCTGGGCAAAATAAGTAAGCAAATCCTGCTGTTATTTCTACTTGCTGCTGAGTGTTGATCTTTTGTAGTCATTCCTAATGCAATATGAAATGAGAAAATAATTATTTATTTTTAAAACAGGGAACAACACAAATACATTGCACAAGATTATTTCCAAGTTGCTGTTTGTCATCATCAAAGTTTGAGATGGCCTGCCAGTGATAAGGCAACACCAAGCAATGAACAACTGAGGTTAGATATCCAGGAAAGCTCTACCTCAGCCGGGATTCTAAACAACACCTTTGAGCAAATCTTTGGGATGATCACCAAGAACACTCCTATCCCCATAATTCTTTACCTTTTTTTGAGAATACAAAACTGACTTGGTTATTTTCAGGCTTGACAGTATATTAGTGACGTTCATGCTTGCAATAGATTGCAATGCTATAATAATATGTCTGTTGTTTACTTGGAAGCAGAGGCTAAGCAGCACCTAGCTCAAGCCAGCATGAAAGCTGAAGCAGGCTTGTGTTAAGTTTGAGCTCTTCATGCCACCTTTGCAGTTTCTGAGTTTTTCTTTAACTTTTGGCTTTGTAGCCTCAAAGTAACTTCAGTCAAAATATCTGAGCATTGTCAGGTTTCAGGTCAGAAGTATGTCAAAAGTAGAGTTTTACACTATTTCCACCCAACAGTAAATCCCTCCCTGCATCTGATATTCAGCCTAAGCTCACTTGAAAAGTTTTAGGTTTCGTGGTGAATGTTTCTCACAGCTCTAGGTTGAAGAAAGCTGGAATGTTATAGACCTCTCAGTGGGTTTCATTCAAATCCCAGCTAATTTGATAGGCGTCTTCATGACTATGAGGAGAAGTGGATCAAGGCAAAGATTTTGCTGGTGTGCAGAGTCAGATTCTCAAACAGTATGCACAGGACAGTGCCAGACAGAACAATAAAACAAGATAGCAATGGTCTCTTTTTTCTTTTCACATACTAGTTTCAAGTAGCAAATATTGAGAGCAAAGTTCCTGGGAAATGCCTTATTTCTTCTTTTAGACTCATTACTACAATAAACATCATTTTAGAGTCACAGCAACAAACATTTTCCATGGACTGTTTAAAATACGCAATTTTGCACCCTCAGAGACAGTCAATTCCAAAACAAGGATGACACCCCCAGGTAGATGCTGCTCGCCTCTGGGTGTGTATTCTGGCATAGTCTGAAAAGATAGCAGCACACAGCTTGCTTCACCAGTGCATCATTACACTTTCCTAATACCCCGAGCACACAAGCTATCTATTGAGCAGCCAGCTATGAGGGTCACAGGCAAGAGTATTTCTGGAGCGTCCAGCTTAAAATCACAAGGGTGTAATCCACAAAGAGATTTAGACACCTAAGAGTCTCAACACCGCCGTTCAGCTGCTACCTACCTTCAAGCATGCCCAAAGCTCCTCCTTTCCTCTTATCCCAAGAAAGTCCCCTGGGCAGCTACATTTCTGCAGCTAGGTGCCACAGAGCCTCCTTTGTCCAAACCACACAGAGCACCACCATAGGAAAGTTCTGCACCAGAGGGATCTAAGAGGATAGATGCACTATCCTCCAGCATCAAATACGCATAGCCCAGCCAACAAAAGCCCTGAGCTGACAAGACAATATTTTTGTCAGAAGTGTGGTACGACCATGTGCAACTTATGTCTGTGCAAGGGGGCTCTGGTGGGTCCATTATATGAATGCAGCTGTCAAGACAGTAGCTTTGGATGGTAGGTAAGGCCCAAACCTCAGGAGGGAGATGGTGTCCCACCCCACTGCCAAACTGGCAAACTGTTATTCAGAAGGCAGGTCGCCTGCGCCAAGCTCAGGCAGCAATTTTGAGTGTTGGTGTCAGCCTTGGATGCTTGGAGAGGTCCTTTTAGGAGACATGCTCCCTGGACATAAACTGCCTCACACATAAGAATGTGCCTGTTCAGTTTTGTCTGTCATTGTCATGAACAAGGGGCCAAAGGAATTATTTCACAACACATTGCATGAAAAGGAAATGAGTTAGTTTATTTCCTTTCCTTCTCCTTGCCTTTATTTCCTTTCCTTTTCCTTTATAATCATTATCCAAAGGCCATGAAAACAAAAGTAGCTAAATATTAAAAGTTATTGTTCTATTATTTTTATTACTATTTATTACTAACTCTATAGTGAAAAACTTTTTGCAACACCGTTTTTAATTTATCATGCAGAGCAGACTTAAAAATCAGAAGAAACTACACTGAAAACATTGCAAACCAGAAAAAATCTTTGCATCCTTGTTTAAATTATTTCAAATATAATACCTCATATTGCAAGCTCCCTGACTTCCTACCTGTATGCTTGACCACTGGAGGCAAAGATTCTCCTTTAAGGAAGAGGACATTCAAGGTTTCCCATCACCCATGGTGTCCTCCCAGAAGAATGATAGACCTGATGGTAACCTGATGGTAATTTATGGGCAGGCACGTGATCTGTTAAGCTGCATTCAAAGGACAATTTCCTGATCCTTATAAGCTTAATAAACAATGCAGCCTGTTACACCAGTTAAAAATGAGGCCCTGTGGGTCAGTTCTGCAAAACCACAAACACACCACCAAATAGAAAGGATTACTAACCTCTATTCAAACAGGGCTCTCTTGGCAGGTTGTGTTACGCAACTTTTCCAAAAGCATGTTAGATATTGGCAGACGATAAGAAATATCATCCAAGTCCTTTTCTCTCTCTCTCACTCTTTTTCTTCTTTCTTTAATAGTCAGTCAATTTGGTGTCCTGGAGAGAGAAAAAATGTTCCATGAAGAAATCACTTTGAAGCTTAATTTTTCACTGCCAAAGTACTTGGACACTCGTTTTTTCCAGTCTTTCTCTAACTCTTGTTATCACTACTGCTGACTCATCTCCTGAAGCCGAGGGAAAAACAGTTTTATGGGAACATGAAGAGGTCACAACTGAATTATTTTGGCTGTTATAAATGGCTCTGCAAATCATTCTCTGCACTGCTATGAAACAGATTTTCATAATTTCTGAATCAAAGCTAGCGCTCCAGGGCAGAAGGATGCCCAGAGATGTGGAGAAGCATGTGGCCTTACCTCTTGGGCAGAAGGAGCACCTCTCACCCAGCTGTGGTGAACATCGCTCTCCTACATACTACTGAAGCAGCACTCCACAGCAATCCCATTCAGATTTCCCTGATCGGAAAAAAATATCTCTATCCTCCCCTGTAAGTCCTTACGAGGTGCAGTAAATCAGAACTGATACTTCCGGATGCTTCTGGAAAACATAAATGCTCTGCTCTTTTTTTCCCTACCTCCAAAACTTGCACAGGGATTTTGTTTGTATAGAAACAAATAAACCATTTAATTGTTTCTCCATTTCTTCATAAAATCCCGTGTCCTCTCCACACATACATGAACACAAATATATTCGAAAGCAAGTTAAGTAATTGCAATAAATCACTATTTCAGTGAATTTCCCTGCACTTGCTGTCCGCAAATCTTTCACAGAGAAGTTACGAAATAAACAATTTTAGCAGAAGTTATCTGTAAATTCCTTTAACAAAAAATGCTTGGATATTATGCTGTTTGTTCACTGTACATATTTGTAATGACACTGTGTGTAACTGCATCCCATTAATCAATCAGATGGTTTTGTGTCTGTCCCCTTTTCAGAGGCAAAACACTGTATGATGAGAATATAAACAGACCATGCAGCTGAAAGTAGCATTGACCTGTAGTGAATCTTTAAGCCTTTTGGCTTTTCTCCAGATTTTTCAAGATTATTAATCAAATGAGTGTGTGTGTGTGTGTTTGTTCATGTTAAGATGCCAGAGATAGATCAGTAAGAGACATAAAACTGAAAAATCGCTTCTGACTCTCAAGAATCACTCCTGGATATTTTCCTTACCATGAGCTGCACTGTTCAAGCCATGAGGCATATGTGAGCTAATAGGCTGTTTAGCTAATCCTCATCTGGTGAAATTAAAGAGCATTTTACAGCCTGCACGCTAAAATGAGTCTCAAATTATTTTTAGACGAAGTGACAAGTCTCAGTAAGAGAGGGTAAGCTTGCTCCTGTCCTGAAATAGGTTTGCCTTGCAGTTCTCACACTCATCAGACAAAATACCCCACAAGCAGACGGAGCAACGCGTTCGCTGGACTGCTGCATTACAGGGGCACAGTGCCAGCATGAGGACAAAGGCCGCTGCTGCATGTTGTGCATGAGACCATCCTGGATCAGGTGTGCCATCTTCCCGTCACCTACTGCATTAGCACTTTAAAGCCAGGCAGTCAGAGGAAGGCTGCTCATGTTTGGCATCCTCTTAGATTTTAGGCATGGTTGCTATGTGATTACCATTACCACAAAGAAGGTTGTTCTAGACACAACAGAAGTAAAACCTTGAAAGTAAAAGACATTTTAAGCATGTCTAGCATTAGGCTGCAGCTGAGAGAAGGTCTTGGGATTGCAGCGTCAGAGGTAAGCACCTACATCCGTTCAATATCTTTATCAACGATCTGG
>NW_009185966.1:0-18150 GCF_000690835.1 Fulmarus glacialis
AACACCACTCGTGACCGGCCGCCAACTGTCATGACACCTCTGTGGGCCTCAGCTTGCTTTTACAGAATGAAGATACAGTTTTCTTCTACTCTGTATAGATTGTGTAGTTAGATTGTCAGTGCTTTGGATCAGGGACTATTTGCATTTATGTATAGGCATGTAAGAGCCCATGGTTCTGGATCTTAGTACAAGATTATTACAAGAATAATAATGTGAGAGGCTGTCACGGAAGGAAAAAAGCTGGCCGTTTCACTGTGATATTTTCAGCTCCTCTGAATGTGCCTACCACTAGCCCATAGGCAGGGAACACCTGGTCTTATGATGATTTGGCTAAGTCTCATTTCTGCAGCCTACCAGTGGGCATCTTGAAAATGCTTTAGACTTCGGTGGTCACTTCATCAATGAGAAAAAACCAATGCTGTGTGATTCCAGAGATCAGTGATACCATTCAAGTGGTGCATTTTCAACAGATAATCTGAGGCAGTTTACCACAGATTTATAGGCTGAAATGGGCTTTGTACAAAACAGCCTGATGAATAATACAGGACAAAGAAAGTATACTCTATGTATCTCTTACTAGCTTAGAAGGAAGACTACATGCACCAAAATCAGTTACATACCACAAATCAAGCAAAGTCACAAAATCTAATTTTTAAACTTAATAAATGTAAGAATGTTGGCAGTGTTTCGTGTTGGATTTATCTCAAGTAAAGGATTAACTGTCCGCAGCAGCTTTTACAGTGTGAGTCAGGAGCTAGTCTGAAAACTAGGCTGAAAACTGGGCTAGGTACAGCAAAGGCTCCGCAACTTGTGACTAATTGGGGCATAGCTACCAGTATTTCAGCATTTTTCATCAAACCCATTTTTTAAAATATCTTTCTCCATGGAAAACACAAAACACAAAAGTGTCCATAATTCCTTTTTTTTTAAAGCAGTGTCTGTCATAAGCCATTCTGCCTTTGTCCTAATCCTGAGACCTCATTCATCCTTCTGCTCACAAAAACTGTGACTCAAAACTGGTCAGCTCTATGGTCTTGACTCTCAGAGACAGAAAAGAGGAAAAGAAAACTGAAGTGTACAGAGTAAGCTTTCCCCTGGTACCTCCCTCCTGTATCTGTAATCAGTGGCTTAAGGACAGGGTGTAGTAGGGCCTACAGCTGAGCTCCCCCTTCAGGACCCTGCACCATTACCATCTGGTAGGCTTGTTTAATTAACTGGGGAAGGTTTGGCATTTTATTACCTACCCCGTCTGCTTTATCCTTTGTATTTTCTTGGCATCTTGAGTTATGTCTAATGACATTTTCAAATCCAAGCCATCTATTTTCTAGAAAAGTGCTTCTCCAAAACAATGGCAATTTAAAGAACATTTTGAAATTGAAAGGGCAGTAGTTCCTGCTCCCATAACTGAAGCTCACTTTTTTCCCCATGGCATTCATTTCCTCTTGAAGGGAGTCACACATATTTACTTGTTTATTTCTGTGTCTCAGTTGCTTTTTTGGCTTGTCTAACCACCATGATCATTTCTGTATATTTCTAATTATTTTTCAGACAATATTTCTGGGTTTGATTTTTTTGTCTCGATCTGCAGATACTCGCTCATGTGCCCAGCCTCAGCTTGGGATGTAGAAAATGCAGCTGGCTTCTATCAAGAGAAGCCATCCTTGCATGGGGAAGATAAGTGCAGCAGTTAAGGCAAAGGTTGTGACTGCTCTTGGAAAGCATGCTCAGTATGTCTTTCAGTGTGGGGTGGCTGATTGCTTTGTAGCTTGCTTCTCCATAGACTTCTCCCTGTGTCTGCTTATTTTTCTTTTTCCTGGACACTTGTGCTCGACATTGTCTGATATTCCAGAGACTGGTCTTTGAACAGCTGCCAGCCACTCCCCTGGGTACTGCCTTGGCTTTCTTGTGCTATCTGAAAAACAAATCCGAAACAATTAACAGGAAGATCAAAATCACTCAGTGCTTTTGGAATCCCTGAGAGGAATCTGTCTTGTGCTCAGGTACATCCCAAGGCTGACTGGCTCATTCTTTTCTTTTCTTTCTTTCTTCCCTTCTTTCTCTTCACATCTACTCCAATTTCTCTTTGTTCCACAAAAGATTTCCCCCCCAGCCCCCCCAAACAAACTAATATTAAACTTTATGCAAGCTGTTCAACATTTCTGATTACATTTTTGCCATCTCTGATCAATGGTTCTGCCATGGCCCAGTGAACATTCAGGATAGGCTGGTACTACATGCCTTTCTGCTACTGGCCTACTTGATGATAATGATGAAACCATTTCTCCTGTCCATGCCTCAGTTTCCTTAATCAGTAAAACACTATTTATCTGTTCTGGAATCTCATGATAAGGAGAATTCTAAGAGGTAGTTATTTTTAATTATGTCAAGTGGGTGACATTCCAGTTATTGTACAGATGGTGAAGATTGTTTTGCACAATGGTTATTGAGATTAAAGGCTATTTCTTCTTCCAACTAATAATCAGGACATTGTAATTTTTTAGGACAGATAAAAATTATATCCACCTTCCAACAGAAAATTGTGTTCTAAAAAAACTGTTTGGAGGGGTCTGCTTTTCCTTTTTTTTTTCTTTTTTTCTTTTTTTCCTGTGGGATTCAGTTGTGGAAGAATACTCATTTTTTCCAGCAGAAATGTTATAGCCTTTTACAAAAAATATCGCTTATCAACTATGTCTTTACCTTGTCATTTTTATCAAAATTCTTCATGAGGGGAAAATACAAATTCTCTCCAGTGTTTTGTTTTCACAATTTTTAGTAAATCTGAACTCAGATCATTTGAAACACAATCGTTCCTCACTCCTTCAAGCTCAATCCTATCTGGTTTTCTTGACCAATGCATGGAAAAATTATCCTGTGAATTGCACAATGCTGCACTTCAGTGCTCCTTTTAATTCTCCAGCAAAATCCCATTTAACTCACAAAATATGGGATGAGTTTATTTAAAAAGAATTATGACTGGGGATCTCATTTATGCTGAGACACAGTCTGCCTAATTAGAGCTGACTGAAGTGGTGGGGGGGTAGACATGAATGGGTTCCTACTGCCAGAAGACATCAAAGAAGACTGGGGACCCAGATTTTCCAAAGAAAAGAGTGTTGTGGCATCAGGTCCAACCTCCCTCCTAACACAGGTCACTCACAGCACTTCAGCAGGCTGATATCTTCTGATGGAGCTACAGTTTGTCCTAGGAAGGTGCCCAGACTTGTTTTAACATCTTCAAATGATGGGGAATATATTGTATCCCTTGCTGAGACTTCTAAATGTAATGTGGTTAGAGGCCATTCTTACTTCAGCTGACTCCAGTCCTGGTGAATTTTTGGTTCTCTGGTCTCTTTTTAGTGGAATATTCTTTCTTTTCCTTACACTGGTGGAACAGAGCAGGCAGGACAGGGTCACAGTTATAGGAAGTATCATTGTTATCAGTAGTCAGGACGATTCCCATGCAGGAACAAAGACCTTGAGGTGGACTTAGCACAAACAGCAGCAAATCTGAGAGATATTTTTCTAGTGAACTCTGTTGAAGGGCTGTCACATTTTGAGCTAGCTGTACCTGCTTGGGAGCAAGGGATACATTTCTGGGTACGCAAGAAAGGAAGAGATTGCGCTAAGCTATTACAAGTACAAAGGCTAAAATTATTTTTCTCACAGCTACCATGCCTGGGATATTTTGTTCTGGGCCCAGCATAGCTATATGGATATCTATATGAACTGCAGAGAGCATGTATATCTCTGCATGGGTGAGGACAGCTGGACATAGTCTTTACTTGCATGAAGAAGTTACTTGACAGAAGGCAGTTGCACTGGGCTGCTGCAGAGTTGATAGAGTCAAAAGACATTTGCTCAGGCTCAGGGCTGGAGAAGTATGGAGCCTGAGACACCCAGGGAGTGTGGAGGAGTACATGCAGAGATTTGGTCTGTCCCACTTTTGTAGACATGACCTAAATGGACCTGCAGGCTAGCTGAACAACCAGTGGGTTGTTCACTAAGCACGTTTTTCATGTAGGAGCACATCTTAAAGCACTTTCCTCTCCAAACCTTGCTTCACCATTTCTTCTTCCAGGTAGTAGTCTTAGGAAAGCCACTTGGGAAAGTTTTCCTTTGCTGAAGGAGTGGATACGTGTATTCTGATGGCATTTTGGTACTTCCGGTTTGACTGGGACTTCTCAGAGATGGCAGTTAAGACAAGAGAGAATATAACAGCTGTGTGAAATTATGGTAGCAAAGTCCACAACACTTTCAGACTCCTTTGTTTAAGAGGAAAGACCTAAGTTGTCACAAACTTAAGCCAAGATTGTTAGTTGTCATTTTGCTCCCTCACGCTGCTTTGTAAGCAGTGATTTGTGCGTGGCTGGCTGTTTCAGATGTAAAGCCTGCTGAGTTTCTTCCTGGAACATCCCGACACAGTAAACAAGGGAAAGCAGAGGCAAAGCTTTTCCTGTGCAGCCAGCTGGAGTGCCTGTGCTTTCTCACTTCTTGGTGCATTCTTACCCTTGACCCCGGTGTGCTATCCAGTTCCCTCTGTGTCAGGTTCTCCTGAAAGCTGTGATTTCCTCTCCTGACAGGCAGCAGGAAGATGAGAAAGCTGTTGGGCAACCTTTGCTCTGAGAGTACTGGAGGGTTATTAACAAAGCATGCCTGACAGGCAGGGTTTAGGAAATACTGATAACATCAGGAAGAGGGAGGAAAGTAAACAGTCCAGTAGCTTAGGGTGTGTTTGTCATTTTAAAATTGGCCCAGGCTAGCAGCTTTATAAGCTGTTCTTTCCCTTGCAGTGTCACTGTCACAGACTTGATGCTGCATATGAGGTCATACCATTTCCACCAGCAGCTGAAATGGATTCAATACCTTTAGCTGGGACTCTATTCTGAACCAGTCCAAAGGTTGGAGAAGTTTTGGCTTGCTTTCAGCACCACACAGGAGAGTAAGATGATCCAACTTATTCTGTCCTCAGATGTGAGGGTGTAGCAAAAGGGAAGAGTCTTTATTTCCACTGCCTCATAGCCACTGCAAGAAGAAGCCACCTATTTTACAAGGAAATCAAGGCCAGGAATAGAACTTGTATCATTGACTTCCACTAACCCGGCCTTGTAAAAGCCAGCTAGGACATTTAGCTGGGAACTATGAAATCCCATCCTCTGGGCAGTTTGCAGCTCAGCTTTTGATATAGACTTTTTCTAATTATCACTGACAGGCAGATCGAGGGTAAGATTATACATTTGAGTGCTTGTTTTTTCTCTTCCCTCCCCTTCTTCATATCATGTGTCAGCTCTAGTTTCCAAATACATTTCCGTGTCAAAGCACTAAACTTCATCCATCATGAGCGCATTTGTGCAAGTCCTAATAAAATAACCCTGCTGCCATGTCTCTCTGGGAAGGTGGAGACTCCAGTCATAATGTAACATGACAACGGAAGCACCATGAGGCTGGGTAGTGAGATTATATCTTTTCCATTTGTGCAGTAACTGTTGTTTAGTATGGCTTGTCAGTCTGTCACATAAAGGCACACAGCCATCTATGAGGAATTATTAATGAAGATTCAGACATTTTTTCTGCTGGAAACGGATCACTTCACTCTTCATCTCACTGACTTTTTACATTAGAAAACTAAAAATAGCCCTGAGTTTATGAGGAAAGACCTTCAATATCTGGCAGGTTTTGCCTTTCCTTTCCTGTAGTCCATTCCCCAGAGGAAGGTTAAATACACAAACCCTTTTTCCAATGATTTGAGCTGAGCATTTCAGAGCCATAAACGTGAATACAAGGTGTGCATCTTTGTTAAGCACATTCAGTCCACCAAGCCCCCTTACCATTCAAACAGAAAGCAAAGACCAAAAAATCCCTCCAGCCTCTGATAATTTACACTTTTGAGGAAAAGGCAGGTTAAGAAGAAGAAGTGCTAATCACACCAGCCTGAATAAACTTGGTGTTGCCAAATCCTGTACAGCTTTCCACACTTTTCCCTGCCAATGCAGCTCAGCCCCTTTCGAAGCAGCCCTGCTGTCGCAAAGCTGGGCCGCACTGGAGCGACATCTTTCCCTTGCACCAGGACGTGTTGGGGATGCCAGGGGCAGGGGAAGCGTGCAGGGGGGGAAGAGTGTTACACACGCAACCGTCTGCTGATGACCCACATTATTGCTTTATGACTTAGAAAACTCATTTCTACAGATGACCTTGACAGGGCTTGCCTTCTGGCTTTTCAAAATAAATGGCTGAAAACCAGAAATATTATTGTCTGTTAAGGTGGAGTTTTTTGCTTCCTCTCCCCCACAACATAGAGGGTCCAGGAGCTGTTTAGATGCCCAGAACTTCTGGGTTTCAGATGCCAAGGGAGAAAGTCTGTGTAGTTGTTTGTAGTATCTTCCCATTTTCCATCAGGATGATAGTGAGATACTCAGCTGGTGTGGATGAGCTGCCCTTTCCAATGGGCATGTGCCAAAGGCACCCGAATAGGTGTGTAACACGATACCACCTTCATAAATGGGCAGTGAAGCTCCCTGTATACACATGCGTGCGCTCACACACACACATATGTCTAGTTCAGAGACCACATTAGAAATGGGTGATTCATTTTCCCCCCTTACTTCCTGGAGGATGGGACACAATTCATGTCCAAATGCACAATCCTCAGGTGTGCCTCTGCATTGCATGGTGCGAAGCTTTCAATGGAACAATGGCCAACACTCTGAAATCCCAAGAAAGGGAAAACTCTCTGCCAAAGAATCTGAATGTGGTTCCACACGATTTAACATAACTAACTGATTCTCTCAGATATACTGGGGCTGTGTTCTATGCTTAGTGCTTTCCAAAACCAAACCAAGTGCTCTGCAGTGCGAAGCAAAACAAAACCACAAAATGTTTATGTGTAGTCACCAGACAAAAATTTGCTAAGTACCAGCAGAAATGAGGAGTTAATGGGTCCCATATGTGGCAGCTAACCTGGGCTTTATAAGATTTTCCATGAGATTTCTGAAAAAAATTCTATAGCAGCAAATGAGATCAAAAATCCATTTTCTTGTTAAACTGGACAGTTAACATTCAGACCACATTTTCTTCCATAGCTGAGTCTATAAATACAGGCTAACAAACTTGGATAGGATTCCCACTCTGTAAAAAAAAACAGATGACAGCCTCTAGTATTCCTGAGCAGTAAGACACTTAAAGCTTTAATCAGCTTCTCAGCAAGACAAGATCTGAAATAGTTCAGAAAATATTTACCTTTTAATGCATCTTGTGGAGATGTAAGGTTTTACAATCTTCCTAGATATTTTTGTATTCATATGTTGCAGTTAGACTGCCTTGCTTCTTGTACAGTGTACACATAGCTCACATTAATTTGATGAACTTGGGGATGCCTTCAACAGATGTTCCAGTTGCCATAGCACTGGTGTTTAATCCTTACTGGGATGGATATGCATTGTATTGGACCGTATAAAGCCTGAGGAGGCTGGGTTTGGTTTGTTTTTTCCCTGTTCATTTTAAGTGTGTTCTGAGCAGCAGGGATAAGAAATATTATTGTTTTCATGTGCTGACATCAATTCTGCGAGAAAGGTCAAACCACTGGAATTCTGTTTACCATTGCATAGGAGAAGAATCAGTAGGCTAGGTCTGAAAACTAAAAGCATCATGTTTCTCCCAATGATTGCCTGGAGTGCAGATGTGCTCGGGGATTTTGCTTATGTGATTTTAAGGGCTTAGGCTGGTAGAAGTAGCATTTGGGGAATTCTGAGCTAGAATTCCTGACAAAGAATGTCTCCCAAGGCAAACTGGTAACAAAAACACTAAAGGCTGAAGCAGCATCTCTGTCTCTTGGTATCCATGCAGTTTCCATGCTGGCATTCAGAAGATTGTCTCTTCCTTGGTCATTTCCATGTTTTTAACACAGCCTCAGATGCAATTAGGAGGGCTCTTCAGAACTTTTTCACATCCGCCCAGGAAAGCTCATCAGTGTAGAAGCCAGTGATTACCCCTAAGAGCAGGACAGAGAATGCTGTTCCTTTGAGACCACTTGCAGAGCCTGCTTTAACATTTTGGGGGGACCTTTAGCCTCTATAGAGTTTAGAAGTTTTGTAGTATCAATAGATAACTTGCCACATAACCATATTCTTAGTTTCTTTTGACTCTGAGATTCTGGGTAGCTTCATTCATTTCTGTCTGTAGCCTTCTAAGTGATCTTCAGGTGGAAAGTGCTCAAGAAATGCAAAGTGTTACTGCTGAAGAAAAAAGTCAATGAGAAAGATGAAGAATGCAGAAAAGTGTTAGGGCAAAATGTAGGTGTTTATGTGGGACATATTATTTTGTTGAGTCACCCAATATTACAGTCTGAGCTGGCCTTGGAGATTTATCTGTTCCTGTATGGCTTTCCCAGAAATAAGTAATAAAGATCTGGGCAATTAAGAGCAGCCTACAGCTCTGTCAGGGCAGAGACAAACAGAAAGAGAGAAAGAGAAGTTCTGGGGGGTAAGAGATGCCGTGATGATTAGCAAATCTGGAGAATCCTGTGAGACAGTCCTCCATAAAAATCACAAGGGCAGCCATGAAATTGTGTCAGCAGGTGGTGTAGGAGGAATATACGAGCATAGGTTTCCCATATCTTGCTGTCCTGTGAGGGGTGTACCAAAGGGCACGTTTGTCATCCCTCCTGGCAAAGCCATGTGGTGACTTCAGTCAGCATCAGAAAGACAGCTCAGATGCTGAGACCAAGGGAACAGCAGTGTGTTTGTGGCGTGAGAAAAGCTGAATCTCAGAATTAAAGGACTGTATTAGTATGCCAGAATTAGAAATCTATTCACACCTTTTGAACTGCCCTGGGACTGGAGAAGGAGCAGGTTTCTCCTGTGGCAGGTGGAGGACGAGGTCACTGAAGTGGCACAGAGCACTCAGTGCTGTAGCTGACTGGAAAAACTATGAGGTGAAACACTGAGGAGCAAACCCAGGCAGAGAGCAGGCCCAAAGCCAGACACAGTGGGTGCAGTCTCACAGGATGTGTCCCACAACACTGCAAAATGCAAATACTGCATAAGCAACTGAATGCAGCCTCCCACTGGGGTGTGTGGGCAGGAGTTCCTGGTACTGACAGCAGTGGTGGCACGGCGAACCACCACTGAGCGATGTAAGCTTGAACTCTGAGCTGGTGTCTCCAGTTGAGCCTTGGGAAAGCATCTCCTGGTGGACATGTTTTTTTGGGTTCCCCAGTTTGGGGTAGGCTTTTGTATTCCCCCAAACACTCTTTATGGGAATAGATGATTTCTTCTAATGTGCCTGAGACACTTCTCCCTCATAGACATGGCTGCTCCTCAGGAACATGGAACCTGTCTGGACATTTCTATCCCTCTCTGAATTGGCAGACAAGAGAGTTTCCCTTCTCTAATAAAACCCTTGGCCAGCTTACCGTTGGCCAACCATTGCAATTAATTCAAGTCTCTGATAACGGATCTATTCCTTAATTATGCAGTTGACCCCGGCAGACCATTTGTACAGAGGGGGAAGAAAAGCTATGGGAAGTTGTTCTTTGGTTCGGTTTTTGTTTGTTTGTTTGTTTCAGGCTTTTTTTGTTTGAGTTTTCCTGTGGACAGTAGCCAGATCTTTGGCCAAGGCTGTCTGTATGTGAACAGGGCATCACCAAGACTAAATAACCCCCATTGTTAGCCTTCTCTCACTATCCCTTGGCACATAGGTCCAACTTGGAAACAGAGAGGCAGCAAAGAAAACAGATGTTGAAAATGAAATTTGCAGGCTGACAAGGATACAGGAAGATCACTGTAAGAAAAGAAGTTTCCTGGATGATCACAGCCAGTGGACAGAGAGGCCTATGCACTGTAAGTGGAAGAAGATGACACTTAGTCTTCAGCATTTCTCTGTTCAGCCTTTACCACATTTGTGTTCCTGCCAAATCCTGTTACCTCTTCATTTGTAGAGATTCTGGAAACCATCCTTTCCTTCTGAACCTGACTGCAAAATCTTTGAGAGTGGATCAGGGACTGGGCACGGTGTCTTTCAACATTTGTTATTGCATCTTGGTTCATCTTTGTGGATCAGCTTTTTTGT
This sequence comes from Fulmarus glacialis, assembly GCF_000690835.1. Lineage (NCBI taxonomy): Eukaryota > Metazoa > Chordata > Aves > Procellariiformes > Procellariidae > Fulmarus > Fulmarus glacialis. The sequence goes on from NW_009185966.1 coordinate 10,063, forward strand.
CTGAGCTTTCTTCAGAGCTAAAATTTTTCCTGCTGTTTCTGATTATGCTTCTTCCTTTCTCAAGAGTTTTAATCAGTTCCTTCTGTTGTAAAATTCAGTGTTTTTGTCCTCCCCTACCGGTCGCACACAGCTCCACCCCAGTGTACCCCCTCAGCACATCTAACATCACGGCAAGCATGCTGTATCAGCTCAGCAAGCTGATGGGTGTATAATCTTCTGCTCTTCCAGCACAACCTCATCTTTAGAACTATATACATTACAGCCAAATGCGAGGGGAAAGTAAAGCTGGAATGGCACTCAGCACTGCAGGAAGGTGTAGAAATGGCTGGTTTTGGGTGTGGGAGAAGAATCAGTATTTCAGAGGGCTCTATAGTGTCTTTAGAGGCCTGGAGAGGAGGGAGGAAAGCAGGCTAAAGTGCATGTGGCCAGAAGCTGTGCTGTCTCACTGAATGTATTGTCAGTGCTTGTATGTAACTGAGAACCTGTTTGGCAGTGGAGACAGATATGAAAAATGTGGAGCAGACCAAGGCCAATGGGGGAGGAGATTGAAATGTAGGAAGTGTGAAGAGTCAGTATGATCCACTGAGATAATGCAGAAATTCCATCTGACATCTGAAATGATGTAGCCAGGAAAAGATAAGGCTCTCCCTAGGAGGAGAGACAATAATTGTTTTTTTAGCATAACAGATCAGAGATTAGGCGCTCCCATCTGTAATCTGCCATGCTGGAAACAGTAGCTTCCTGTGCTGATGCTAAATATTTAAATTGAAGACTGCAACTGTCCACAACATCCTCCTCCATTTATTTCTAGAGAGAGAGGATTAAATTTCCATCCAGCTTAAGTTAATTTTGAACTTGGAAACACTGCTACTTCTTTCTTCTTTCTTTGATCATTTCCTTATAGGTGAATGGAGGAGACTGGGTAAAGCAAACCAGAAGGAGCAGCAGAGGCTCTGCCAGCTGGGGACTTGCGGGGGGACACTGATTTAGGAGGGCTTGCTGTTGACCTCCTGGGAGAGCTTGTAGTGATGTCTGTAACGTCCTACTCTGTGGTGTAGACAAGGAAAAGAGAACTGAAGACAGTGACTAGCAGGTCTCCTTTTCTTCTCATACATCTTCGCTCCAGTTTTGTTTTCCCTCAAAGTGCTATTACTGAGCAGGGTGCTATATAACACTTAGCATGCTATATAAAGCAAGAGAGCCAGGGAGCTTTAAATGAAAAGTAGTCAGGCTGTTTTGGGTTTTTTTGCCCCTGAGGAAGCAAGCAGAGCTTTGGTCTGTTTTCACATCTGCTTCATGAGTGCACTGCACAGACCCCATGCCCAGCGACATGTTACAACCCCACCTCCTTCTAACACACCAGCACATGTACCAGCATAAATGCACAAGCAAAGAATTGGGTTATTTTCTCCCTGTGAGGTGGATTTATTTCCTCCCCCACTGTTCCCCACAAGCCTCTCAACCCTTTTGCCCCCCTTTGGCAGGCCCCTTACACTTGTACTCTGGAAAAACAGTAGTAGCTAACATTTGTGCCTTTGGCAATAAAACCGCAGGCCTCGCAAACCCCAAATGGCAAAAAGACATTTCCATTCCAATCCCAGTTTTAAATTAAACTGTAATGAAAAATCAGCAATGGCAGCTGGGACCAGAGACAGTAATTGTCTCGAGGAACAAAAAAGGGGAAGGAGGAGGAGAGAGGGAGAGACTGCAAGGAAAGCTTAGCCTGGTAATAAAGCAGCTGGTAAACCTTCAAGTAGAAAGAGATTAGAAAAACAAATCTAGCAGAGAGGGAAGCAGAGACGCCTGCCCTTCTGCACAGTGCTGTAGAGGAGGGCCACAGTGAGCTGTGTCCCAGGCGGGCCACGGGTGGGAGCTGCACAGTCCTGTGCAGACATCTGGAGAGGACGTGTGGGGACTGAGCTCATCACTCCTGCCCCGGCCTGGCCAAGTGACACCCACCTGAGCGCCATCCCAGCCGCAGAAAGACCCCACAGCTGTCCTTGAGCTGTGACACGCATGACACTTTATCTGCCTCTCTAGGTATATACAGGCAGCCATGAAGCACAGAACTTTCGTGGTAACTTTCGTGGGTAATGCTGCTCCACGAGTTTTGGTGGGTTTTTCAATGAAAATGTAAAGCTAGCCATCAAAACTCTCGGGTTTGTTTTTCATGTGTCAGTTCTTCAAGAAGTTAGTTTTCTTTGGCAAGCAGACACTTTATTTTGTCCCAGTGGGAAGCTAAAACAAGGAAGACAGACCAACTTTCAGAGGGATGTGGGTCTGCAATGTGAGATGTGTTTGAAGGTTTGGGTTTTTTTCTTAATAATGTACACAGCAATTCAGCCAAAGACCTGACTTATATTTTCCTGGCATACCTTAAAGAGACAATCACATGAATATAGCACTACATCTCATCCTTGTGGACAAAATTATAACATCCATGAACTAAAAATGAATTTATATTATTTCGTTTTTCTCAGTTGCTATTATTTTTTGTATTTCATCACCCCTGCATGAGACTGAAGGGTAAAAAAAGGAGAAACTTTTTGCTCTAAAGAATTTGCAGTGAGAGAAAGGAGGCCTGGGAGGGGAAGTAGAAGTGCAGAAGAGCTCAGAGACACTCCAAAGGTCACATAGCACATGAATAACATTTCTAAGAAAAGAACCGAGGTCTCTGGAGAGTCAATTCAGTGCCCCATGCACAGGACTACACAGCCTTTCCAGACCCTCTGCCCCTCCTGGGCCCCAACGTAGATCTGATAGGGTGAGATTGAAAGGTTTGTGGTACTCGCACGCAGTGCAGGTAGGCGCCTAATTCATTCAGACAGACACAAGTGTGCCCATAAGTTAGGTGACAGTGCACTGCAAATAACCGCGCAGGATCACACTGTTCACTTGCCTATAGTTTTGCGGTCAGCACACACAAGTGCAGGAGCTACACATACACACTTACTCTGCCAGGCCTGAATACAGTCTTGATGTGAGTTGCAAGTTTTAGTCACGTTACTTGTAGACCATAGAAAGAAGTGCTGATTCAAAACAAATTTGTAGTTTTGTTGATCTTTAATTTTTAACAGTATCCGGAAGTTAAATGAGTTGCTAGCCAAATGTTCTCTTTAGATTGTCTGTAAGATACATGGTCAAACTGGAACCTGAAATTAAGATCCCAATCCAAGTTCCTTAAAAATAGTTAGGCGCTTAAGTCCTTTGGAAGTCCCAGAGTAGTAAGCACCTGAATATTTAGGGCCTGTATTTCCAGACTGCTGAACACCACAAGCTTTTTCACTGAAGCTGTAAGAAAAACCCTTATGTATTTAAAAATTAGGCCAGTTATATTTGCATCTAAATAAGAATTTAGAGCCCACATTTAATTCAGAGGAACTGTGCACCTATTTAGAAAAGTCTCAGCCTATCTCTGTGCCTCAGTTATACTAGATGATGGTAACTGCTGTGTGTGTCTACCTGTAGAACATGCTTCAATGTATGTGGCAAATAAAAGGGTGTTGCTCTATATATTTGTGATTCTTTGCAAAATGCTGTTCAGGTTATTTTGTTATAGGATAAGGGAATCAGATACCCAGCTTCCACTGAATTGATTGTGCTTCATTCCCTGGCAGTCTTTTAGAGGAGGAAGAGAGAAAAATTACAGATGAGATTTCAGAATCTCCCACCCCTGTATCCTATTCTCTGATCTCCATCACAAAACACACACAAGCAAACCTCTGTTCTATTCAGCTCCTCCTCTGCTGGCCTCGTGTGCATACAAGGGGTGTGGTGTGGGTGAGGGCAGTCCTGCTAAACAGTGTCTTGACCACCACATATCCTTCTACTTGGCTGAAATGCTTATAATGCAGATGCTTCATTCAGCTCTGGGTGAGCCTCTGGTGGTGCGGATCACTTGGAGGTGCACACAAGAATTTAGATGTTTGTGAACACTTGATCTAAATGATCCTAGCACCTTGGGCCTTTCAACACAGTGGACAGGATTTCTTCAAAAGCTGCATTCCTCATGGGCTTTTTAGTCATACCCTAAACCTCAAAGTCTCACCTCTGCTTGCTTCTTTACTCAAATTGCTTTTGTTGGCCTTAATGTTACTGTTGCTGTGCTTACAGTTGTGGAGGGGGAAAGAGAGAGACATTCAATCAAGACCACAGCTATATTTCACAGCTGGGTTTTTCTCCACTGTTTGTTTGCTTTTTATACAAGCCATGCTGGGATATTTGCATAATAATGTGCTTTTTAAGGTGCTGTTGGATGAGACTGCGTCCTTTTTGTTTGTACAGTGGTTTGAGCCTTTCACAGTTGTGCACTGGCCAGAGGCCAAAATTCTGCTGTCTGTTCTGTGCCAGTGACTTCCACTGACTCCCACTGACAATGTAGAAGCCCTGGGAGCTGCCTATGGCTGTGTGCATCTGGGGACGGAGCTTAAAACTCAATCAGTGACTTGCTAATTCTGTACAAAGCTGTAAGCAAAGTAGTCTCAGAAATCAAAATAAACTCTTGTGAAGACTTGAGACAGATACAATCTGTATTGCTGCTCCTTCAGTGAACTTTTGCTTTTCAAACACAGAAACTTGGTTATTGAGACCAACTTTGAGGGACCACAATTGGTTCCTTATAATTATTTTCTGTTGTGGAACCTTGGTAAAAAAAGAAATAGCATGAGATTTCTCTGTGAAAGGATTCAGAGGGTTTACAGACCCTGAACCATATCAAAGAGGTTTCTGACTTGAATTCTTGAGTTATTTAAATTACAGGAGGTCACATCTGAGTCTGTGTTACGTAAAAGATTTAGTGGGCAAAGCTTTTTATGCTGTGGAAACAACTTAGTGCACATACAAACATTCCTGTATCTTCTGATCTATGCATAAGGCACGGAAAGCAGTGCAGCTGTGAACTAGAAGGACATAGAATAGGAATAAACTTGGATCCATTTGTAGTTCTATCAAAGCCAGTGGCAAATGTCCCATCAATTTCCCAGGTTCAAGCCCCCGTGAGCACAGCAGATAATGCTCATGCAGTGGGGTGGGTAAGCAATATACCCCAGAAAGTAAACTGGAACTGCGTTGCATGGAAGGTCACCATTAGAAATAGGCTTGGGATCTCCCAGTGCTGCTGGCTTTCTGCTCCATGCCCAAACCAGAGACCATCTCTCTTAAAACATTCGTCCACGTGGGAGAATCATAGATTTATAACACATACATTGAAGAAGGGACAATTGTGAAAATCTATTCTGACCTACTGGAATTGATTTGATAGATCTTTTATCTGATCCTTTTGTGAGTGCATATTCTTACATAGCATGGAAAAAGCCCTTTCATCTCCAAACCTGGCACTGCAAGGTATTGGTTATATGGCTAGAAAGGAAAGGCTGTGCCTAAAGCTCACAGGCTGCTCCTGTCATCTGAAGAAACTGAAAGCAGCCCCAACCCCAAACCTTCTGTTAGTGCTTTCTGTCAGTGCTTTCAGAAAATGAGAGAATCATAGAATGGTTGAGGTTGAAAGGGACTTCTGGAGGTCATCTGATCCAAACCCCCTGCTCAAGTAGGGCAACCTAAAGCCAGTTGCCTGGGACCAGGATATGTCCAGACAGCTTCTGAGTATCTCCAAGGATGGAGACTCCACAAACTCCCTGGGCAACTTGTGCCAGTGCTCAATCACCCTCCAATAAAAAATTGTTTCCTGACGTTCAAAGGGAACCTCCTGTGTTTCAGTTGTGCCCGTTGCCTCTGGTCCTGTCACTGGATACCACTGAAAAAAGCCTGGCTGCAACCTCTTTGCACCCTCCCTTCAGGTATTTACGTACATTGATAAGATCCCCCTTGAGCCTTCTCTTCTCCAGGCTGAACAGTCTCAGCTCTCTCAACCTTTCCTCATAGGAGAGATGCTCCAGTCCCTTCATCAACTTTGTGGCCATTCGTTGGACTCTCTCCAGTATGTCCATGTCTCTCTTGGACTGGGGAGCCCAGAACTGGACACACTACTCCAGATGTGGCCTCACCAGTGCTGAGTAGAGGGGAACAATCAGCTCTCTTGACGTGCTGGCTCGCTTAAGGCAGCCCAGGATACCGTTAGCCGCCTTTGCTGCAAGGGCACATTGCTGGCTCATGGTCAACTTGGTGTCCACCAGGTCCTTTTCTGCTGAGCTGCTTTCCAGCTGTGTGGTCCCCAGCATAAATGCTGACTCCCTCCATAGGAAAATTGTTTTGTTGAAGCATTGTTGAAGCCAAAGCCCCATTCTTCCCCACCCCCAAGTATGTTGGTGTTGTGGTTTAACCCCAGCTGGCAGTGAAGCACCACACAGCCGCTTGCTCACTCCCCCCCTCCCAGTGGAATGGGGGAGACAATCGGAAAAAAAAGTAAAATTTGTGTATTGAGATAAAGACAGTTTAATAGAACAGAAAAGGAAGGGAATAATAATAAATAATAATAATAATAATGATGATGATAGACTATACAAAATAAGTGGTGCACAATACAATTGCTCACTACCTGCCAACCAATGCCCAGCCAATTCCTGTTGGCCAGTTTGGGTCAGCTGTCCTGGCTGTGCCCCCTCCCAGCTTCTTGTGCACCTGGCAGAGCACGGGAAGCTGAAAAGTCCTTGACTTAGTGTAACAGTGCAACAACTAAAACATCAGTGTGTTATCAAAATTATTCTCATACTAAATCCAAAACACAGCACTATATCAGCTACTAGGAAGAAAATTAACTCTATCCCGGCTGAAACCAGGACAGTTGGGACTGGTTTTTTTTTGCTGAAAACTGCCAAAAGAATTCAGCTGAAATTTTGCTGGAGACAGTTGTCTCTTGATCAGGAAGAGAAATCAGATGGTATTTTAGGAGCTCAGAAATTAGCTCGTGTTCTTGCAAATCCAGCAGATAACAGCTTGCTCAGTGCCATTCACACAGCTGTAGGGGAGAATATTAAAAAACTTTCAAATGTTATTTATTAAACTTGCTAGAAAACTTGTCAGAGGAAAAAAAACCTCTTCAGCAACTCCATTCCCCCAGCTCATGTGAGATGCCATCGTGGCAAAAGAAACGTCTGCAGCTTTACTGGAGGCAGTGAAGTGTTAGAGTAATAGAGCAGGAATTAGGACTCCTGACTCATTCCATCACGGCCTCGGACTATTTCTGAGCAGCTCTTACCTGAGCAGGTCCAATGACGCTGCTGCCTGACTCATTCAAGTAATCAAGACGACTGAAAGCCTAATTTGACCTGAGTTTATCTGACAGTGACGCATGATAACAACACCTGGCTGTCTTGCATATAACAAGTGATTCTGGATAGTTAAACTGTTTTGAGACCTTTTGAGTAAAAAGAACTTTGTAATTACAAACAGCTCATATTTTAGCTAGCCTACACCAGCAAGTTCTTTGTAAAATACAATTTTAATTGCTTTTTAAAAAAGATATCTTCCCTCCACCTTGAAAATCGAAAAAGATTAAAAATCCCTATCACATTCTTCCTTATTCTTCACGAAAATTCAGCTCCGTTTTTGAAGCTGCTTTAAGTGAACAACACAAAAAATGTTCACAATTTTCTCACTCAACTTTGTAGAAATCCAAAATATAGGTCTCAGCCTTTAAGACTCTTGATCTTCTATTTCACAAGTCATTTCAAGTTCATATCAAACGCTAACTCACTGGTAAGATTTCTTCTTTTTTGTTTTTTTCCCAAGCTATATTTAAAATGCATCTATTTCATTCCTATTGGACTGATGGTCATCATTTATCCATTTTCTTTATCTGAGGGGGAGGGGAGGGAATAATTTGACAGAAATAGTAGTCTGCTTAAAAAAGCCAAAGGCTGTTTGATATTAATATGGAGAAGGAAGAGTAGTCCTCCAGTAATAAGCAAAGGATGAGGTCATTAGCTGGGTAGCACAGACCAGGCAGCACTTAAGGATATGCACTGGGGTCAAGAGTGAATAAGGGAACCGCAAGAGTTTTCAGTCCTTTGGAACATGGTAATGGCCTTACTGGGTTAGATCAAGAATCCCTTTAGCTCTGCAGCCTGTTTCTGACACTGTCCAGCAGCAGAAGTAGTATAGGAAAAGGGGAGAGTGCAGAGTACTCTTTCC
>NW_009185966.1:18181-22842 GCF_000690835.1 Fulmarus glacialis
TCAGCAATTAATAGGTTAGGGACTTCGTATAAATCATTGTGTTTAAAAACCACTGTGGGTGTATCTGCCATGAAATCATTTTTCAAACAATCTCTACTTTTGGCCCCCACCAACAATGAGTGGCAATGAACTGCACAGTGTAACTGGGCATAGCGTGAAGTAGATACCATGATATAATCCCATCAGTGATGCTGTTATCCAGGCCTGAGAAATATCAGAGGCAGGAAGCATTCAGTGTTTCTTTAGTTCATTTCTTCAGTGTCTGTTGAGGACTGAGAGTGTGTCTGTCTCCCCACAAACCTGCCACTACAAGCTTATAGACAGCCTGTGTGTTCCAGCAATCAGTGAGTGCTGCAGGCCTTGTTTTTACTGTGTACTGGTGCTTCAAAGTCAGTGTCTGAAAGGGATTGGCAGCGGGATTAATGCAGGAGGTGGACACTCAAGAACAGGAATAGAGTCCAGGGAGGGAGACAAGTACAGAAGGTGACAGGAAATGGAAGGACTGGGTGAACCAGAAAGCTGAAACTAGTTTTGAATGACCTGCTGTTTTTATCCTTGGCACAGGCAGTCCTGAAAGCAGTCTGGCTTTTAGTGCAGAACAAACAGAGTGATACAGTGTGGGTTGTGAGCTGCAAGCCTAGCTCTCCAGGGCTCTGGAGGATCAGTAGTTACCAGCCCAGTCAGTCTGTGGGTGGTTCCTCCTCTCTGCAGGGGATTTCACCACTTGTGTGGTGTGGATTGGAGAGCAGGCTGGCTCCTTGTCCTGCTGAGCACTCCTGGACATGGGAATAAGCCCTTACTCCAAAGATAGATGAAGGTCCTTGGATGCTGCCTCTGTCTGGACTTAGACATCCACAAGGATTTGAATTCTGCAGCAGGGTCTGCCCAGGCACTGAAATCAGCAAAACTCTGTGCAGATGCAGGAATTGACCCACTTGGATCCAGCCACAGGAACCGGGGCCCTTCTGGGTTAGAGATGAGTTGCAGATAAATGTGCTTTCACAGGCCCAGGGTTCATGTCTCAGCTGTGTTGCACTTGCAACTCGAGAGCTGAATGCATCCAAGTCTCCTAGAAGCCCCCCCTCCGCCCCTTTCTGCTGCGTATATTAAATACAAAGCAGATTTCATCTGTAATAAATAATTCTTAAAAGTCAAAACAACAAGCGCATTTGTTCCATCTATTTTTAGCTTTGCCACTTGTTTAAATCTTGGGGGCCTGACACTGCTTAGATCTGTGATAAAGGCAGACGGCAAAAACTTTATCGTGCTTTGATAGGGCTGGTTTTTGTCAGCACACTCTCTCCTTTGTCATCAGCCTTAGAAGGCAAAAAGCTGGAAAACATTCATGGGGAAATAACTGAAACTTTTTCTGCCAAAGGAAAAAAAAAAGAAAAAAACACACAAAAAAAACCCAAATAAAAAATGAAAAAGACCCTTGAAACTGGCTGGGGCAGTACCCTCATAATGAAGGCTACCCTGGAAGTCACTCAGCCTTTTACAGGATCAGGTCAGTGAACAGCTTGTCTGCTTTGCACGGGAGAACAAACACCTGCCTAAATCTTGCCAGAAAAGCACAAGGCCTGGAAATGGTTTTCTACATCTCTCTCCCCTGCCTCAGACATATACACGAGATTCCACCTGATGGGGAGGGAGATACTAGCATCTTCTATTCACCTAAATCATGTCACTGATTCCCTTCCCCTTCATTTCTATGACACCTTGTGAGGACAGGAGCCATCTTCTTTCTGTCTTCTGCAGGAGTCCCTCACTCTCAGCTTCTGCCTTCTTGTAATGAGCAAAGAGCCTTCTTTCTGCAACCTCTTCCTCTCTGTTATCCTCAGCAGATTAAGAGGGAAAGACATCTATCCTGGTCTGCCAGGTATATTTTCCAGTGCCATATAGTAAGATAAAGGCAGGCCTTGGATCAGGATCATTCTACTGTTTGCCAAGAATCCCATAACTGTTTGCCCTGGTTAAGGCCTCATGTTCTCCATTTACTGAGGACCGAACCAACAGGATGTGGCTCACACAACCTAACAGCAACTCCTATGGATGCCAGAGGAGCACTGTGAAACCCCTGCAGGTACCTGGTCCATGTGAATCGCTCCTGTGATCATGCTCTTTGCTAGACTTAGAGAGAGAAATGACATTTTCCCCCAGCTCAAAGGGAAGGTCTCTGAAGGGGGGGGTAAAGGACTAATTGCTTTTTTTTTGCTTGTTTCTAGTCTGTAAAGTCCTGCCCGGGCTCACAGCACCTTTTTACCTGACAGGCCCAGTTTCTCTAGGTTGATAGAGTAATTCTGACTTCTCTTGCACTCTTCCTGTAGTACGTTGTAGTTTCATGGCTTCTATTGTGCAGGAAACAAGCCTGCATTTTCAACTGTCTGGACTTAATAACTAAGGGAGACCTGTGTTTGGTTTGTATCTACTGAAGTAGAAGGTAGTTTTACAAATTCAACCTTAAATGGATAATGTATTCTGGTCTTAGGCATACTGTGCCTCCCAGTGGCGGTGGCTCTATTTCCACACGTGTAAATGCCTGGTAGACATTAAGGAGGGAAGAGCTTCGGGTTTTACAGATGATGTGGAGCCTGTTGAGGCTTTTGACAACCTAGAAGAAAGGTGGTTTGGAGGCAGTGCTTTTGCAGTGGAGAAAGGATTTGCTTGTTCTTTCATCTCTTTTCTCTGAACAGCATTGATGTGATGTGAAAGTTTGGATTCCTAGCTCTTCGTCTCAAACAATCATTGAAAGCAATCGATCCAACAGCTCTGCAGTTGAATAGGACTTCTATAAAAAGATGGTTTATTTTCCTGATACAGAAGACACAGGGCAGTGGTGTGTGCTCCATTCCTAGCCTTACTCATGCTTCGTAGGTACCTATGGGCAGGTCACTCAACATCTGGGTTTGGTTGTTTTTTTTTTCAAAATTGTATTTGAGAGAAATGTTATGAGCTCAGAATCACACTCTCAGCTCCTACAATCAAGTTACTAAACACAATGGGCCAGTTTCATTGTTGTATATGCAAATACCTAATTTGTACTTGCAATCACATCTCTTGTTTCTATGCAATTAAGTGCACACAGTTTAGAAACCCAGACCTCTTTAAAAAAATAAACAAAACCTGCTGTAACTGACAGTTTGGTAAGCCAGTTACTCCATGTCTTTATTAAAAAAAGGGGAAAAAAAAGAGATAAAGTACATTCTTGAAGGGAGGCCATGAAGCTCAATTTCTTAATATTTGATAATTATCTTTAGGTGGCAAAGAGAAAAATGCATTAAGACACATGCAGTGTTATGACTTGCACTGACTAAAAGTAGCATTTGCCAAGAGTATGATGTACTGAAAGTGACTGTTACTGTTATAATGCCATCAGCCAGGGTAGCTGTGAAGGATTTGTTTTTATGTCTCTGCCTTTAATTTCATCATGATTTTTAAAAATTCCCAGAGAGTGTTGCAGCTGCTCCAGCATTAACAACCTTGAAATAGAAATGTGTTACTTAGCAAGATACAGCTGCAGAGGAGAAAAAAATTCCCCAAACAACCACCCCAACATTTGGATTGATTAATCTACCAAGATCATTATTCGTATTTTAAATTCATGTTGTTTAAACTCAAATCTGTTTGCCTCCCAGCCATTTCATTTAGTTATGTTTTTCCTAAAGTGGTAACAATTTCCAAGATCTGCATAAAAAGTGAACACTGCCCAAGCAGCTCAGCAGCTCCTGCCGCTTGTTGGCTGCTACTTGTTTCAGTGTCATAAATTGAGCCACTGAGATTGCTCTCTTGAGGCTTTTTATCCACAACGATGTAAATAACTATTCCTCCTTACTCTACCCTTTCTGTAGATGCTTCCACCATCTTTGGCCTTTCGTAGGTGCAGGGGATTTCATACCATCATTATTAGAGGTTGGAAAAACACACAGTGTATTTGCACGTGTCCAGGTATGTAAGACCTAGGGGAGCGATAGAAGTTCAGCAGTTTCCAGATTGATTAGCACCCGCTCCAATACTGCTGTTAGAGAGCATGTTTCTGCTCCCTTTGCTTCCAGTGCCATAAAACCATTGCTGTGTCATGAATTTAGCAGAGTCCTTCGCTGTATGGGTCTTATATTACAAAAACCTGTCTGTAGCTCAGACTCTCCTCCTGCATCTTGGATAAGCACAAGGGAACCTCTCTAACTACTGTCATTGGAAAAAGGTGTCTCAGAGAGGGGTAGACAATTTTTCTTGTCTCAAGAGCTGCTTATGATGTGGCTGAGAGCCGCACGAGACTTGCTGTGAATTGAGAGACAAAGAGAGAGAGCTCTTTTGCCTGCCAGGCAGGATGAGGCATGGTGCTGGTCCCTGTTCAGCTAGTGGCTGGGCTCAAAGTAAAGCAGTCCCTGCTATCTCTGCACTCCCCTCAGCCAGCACCGATTTCTCCAGGGGCCAGCAGAAAGCCCCCCCATTGCATGGCAGAGGCCGCACACAGGAGTCCTACTTGCCTGCCCCACATCTAGAGAGGCCAATAAGAACGACTCCGAGCAGACCTAAAGGTGCCTGACTCAGGCACCATCCCCACCCCATGGCTGCACTGAGCCTTCCTCCCAGCTCCACCTAGGAGCTGGCCCTTCACGAATGAGGGTATGGCGGGGGTCTTTCTGGGGGGAAATCACTTT
>NW_009185966.1:22873-43580 GCF_000690835.1 Fulmarus glacialis
ATGGCGGGTATCTTGCTGGGAGAAACTCAGTTTTGACATTATCTGTGGCTGTAAACCCACACAGGCTTTCACATATGGTCCTGCTGAGATACAGTTAGGCAAGGAAACAAAAGAATTCGAGAAAGCATCCCTGAAAACATCAGCCCGCGTCAAGCTGGGAAGGATTTTCCTTCTGACACATCCTGTGAGAACTCACTCCATACTGTTTCCATCCGCAGGAAGATGAGAGGAACGTGACTCCTGAAAAAACCTGTGCTACCACAGGGGTGTTCCTGGAAGCACAGCATGAGAGCAGGCAGTCCCAAAAAACAATGTTTCAGACCTCCTGACATGCTTTGATATCCAGGGGATTTCCTCCTGCAGTCTGTAATACTCATGGATTTTGGAGAACTGTTATCCCTTCTAGTCCTGTGAGACCATCTAATTTATAGGAAACCCAGAAAACAGGAAATCTGTGGCATTTCCCAGCCCTCTCACATTTTTTCTGCTGATGATATAATCCCATTTTCATGATCTAGAAAGAAATACATCTTCTGGTCAACTGATTATCATGTAGCATTTAATACTACTCACGTCATTGACTCCTACAATCACGCATTACGCAGCCAAGCATGCTTTACCTCCAGTATACCACTTACAGAATCCCAGCTGGATTAATATTTTATTCCTTATTTAAAAAGAACTGCCCAAGGTTCTTATCTTGTCAGACCGTACTTTTTCCCCTCTCTAAATAATTCCTTTGCCCTCATAATGTTTCAACTTTTTATTTAGCAGCTCTCCATTTCTCTCCCAGCTAATTTATTCCTTGAAGTGCCTCCTCAGTTCTTTTAGTTTGTCTGTTCTTTGTTGATGACATTCATGCACCCTAGTGCAAGTAGGCTACAGCAGCTTTTTCTTCTTCTCTCAGAAGTTGCCTGCAGTACTTTAATAAGTTCTATAATCTCCTTTTTTGTAAAGAATGCAGATTCAGTTTACCTAACCTTTCTAAAAACTTCTGTGTGTGAGTCATCTCTGTTGCCCTCTGGTACTTTTCCATAATATCCTTCTTTTATAAGGTGACCAGAAAGGCATACAGCATCTCAAATGTGATCTCACATGTACTTAACCAATGCTATAATAATTTCCCATGACTTATAATTGATACCGCAATATTAATGTTTCCCAGGATTTTGCAGAGTGGTGAGGTTACATCCCTTTTTCCTTGAGGCTGCCCCCACATGCACTCTTCCAAGCTGGCTCTCCCTCATGCTGGCCCACAGTCTTCTGCCGTTAACCATACACTTCCACTGTCTCCTTATGCAAGTCTGGACAAGGTATTGGGAATCATGCTTCTCTTTAACCTTTCTGTATTGGCTGGTAGGCATCCCTCTTAGACAAGTACAGCTGTTACTTTCCATATACCCAGCTTCATGTTGAAGGGTTAATGTTATGAGGGTCTTTTTGCATCCAGCCCTGTTCCCCATGAGTTTGAATGCTTCCAGACTCCAATGTTGCCTGTGCTGTGATGGCACCAAATTAGGAATTTACTACTACTGACAGTCTCTCTGGACAGGAGATGATATGAGTCTCTCTCTTCTGAAGCAGGTATTGGATCTGACTGGTGGAAAATTAAGTACACAGTTGCTCTAACGGTAAGGAAAGGAATAAGTCTGGAAAAGAATGAGAAATTACTGAGTTTCAGTAGTTGTAGAAGTTCAATGCAAGTAAACCTATGCTTGATGCCTTCTATAAAACGCAAGGAATTCCTGACCACTCACCTCCCAGCAAACCGCATACTTCAAAGGATAAAATCTGGCTCTTTGTGCTAGAAAACATATTACATTTTTTTCAAGTGACTCTTGGCTTTTTCAAGTCTGAGAGAATGATTCTATAAAGAGTAGAATCTATGGCCTATTACCATTCACTCCCACAGGTATTACACCAGGTATCTCTAGCCTCAGCATTCTTGAAGGCAAATTTCAACATGGATAAAGGGAATCCCTTTCAGTTTTACAAAGTAATTGTGAACGTTTATCTGGACACTCCAGATTGTAGGTTCCAAGTGCAATTAACCTACAAGGCAACCACTTGTGTGTATACATAATATGCTTTTCTGGCTTTCCTACTTGAACAGTAAGTACACAACTATGCACCCATACGCACAGCCTCCCTATATTAGTATAATTACATCCCTTGAGTAGCCATTAAAGCAGGTACGTTGCTTGTTTTGTAAAGAGCAGCCTGGCTGGCTGGCTTAAGAGGTACTGACTGAGGTTTTGTTCTTACACAGTGTATATGACAGCGCTGCAACCAGGTCACAGGTCTACAGCACATACATAGGTGAAAATAGGATTTGTGCGGAGTGTGATTGCAGCTCCCAGTCTATAATCACTTCATCCTGAAGTGTACTTGTTACATAATTATCAGGAAGCCTGAGGTGACAGGGCAAAAAAGGACACTGGAAGAGGTGGAAAAATGACCTGGGATCTATTCAGACAAAGGAGCACTTGCTAATTAATTTCATTGGAACTCTGTGATTCTCTTAGACTTACTTAGGTGACTACTTCAAACCACGCGAACCTAGTGGTAGCTAAGCAGGATTTCAGTGAGTGGTATTTCACAGCATTGCAGAGCAGCTGAGGTTGACAGGCATCTCTGAAGATCGTATAGTCCACCCCCCCTGCTCAAAGCAGGCTGCTCAGGACTGTTCCATCACACTCCTAGTGAAAAAGTTTTTTTTTTGTTTAAACCAAATTTCCTGTATTTTAGTTTGTGCCCACTGCCTCTTGTCCTGCCATTGGGCACCAATGAGAAGTCTCTGCCTTTGTCTTCTTTACTTCCCCCATCAGATATTTATACACATCTTATAAGATCCCTTTGAGCTTTCTCTTCTCCAGGCTAAATAATCCTAGCTCTCTCAGCGTCTCCTTGTGTGACAGATTCCTTTACCTTTTTTGTGTCCCCATCTCCAGGTAGAGGAGTTGTTCTGGTGGCAGCATCCACATGCTTTGTTGGGGCCTCAGTGCAGCTGAAGGAGTGAGCATCTACTGCATGCACACACAGGAAAGCTAAACTAGCTCTCCTTAGTCTCCCTCAGTAGAGAGGAACAAACTGCAGTTGCTTTGTGCTTGTGAATTCCTGAACTAGTTTTGGGATTTGCACAACCAGTTTGATTTCCTGAACCTTTGGTGAACTTCAGCTATGCTTTATTCAGGGATGACTCAAGTTAAAAATATGCACATTTCTCTAGCTATATTTCTGGGAGTTGAAGACTATCCCTCAAAACCTTGGCTGCCCCAGAAGAATGCCCTTTCCCTAGATTCAGTCCTTGGCTGGCCTGGATGGACATAGCTACATTGACATGACTGAGTGCTCAATGAGCTGGGCTATTTCATTTTCTCCCTAACCTCCTCTCACTTTATTCCCTGCTTCTCTTTCACAAATGCGACATTGGTTGCACTCTGACTATGCAGCATATCACTCCACCCTTCCTCCACCCTTTTGTAAGATTTTCGGCCCGATCCTTAGCTGTGAAAATAGCTCATTGCTCCAGTCAGCTCAGTTTGGTTTTACTTATCAATCAGAGCTGCACAATTCGTTTTAAGGGAACTGTGCCAATTTATAACAATTGATGATTTAGCCCTTTTTCTTCACCTCTTGTTACAGCATCTCCCTTGTTAACATTTTTGGATAATCAAGTTCTACGGTGCTTGTTGCAAGAAAAGCATTCTCCCTTCTCCCAGCAATTTCTTGGTGAATAATGGAAAAAAAATACCCATTGATAAAGCAGACATCTTACTGAAGCTGTCTGGCTTATCCCTATCTGGTCAACAGGCAGACTGGTTCAGAATCAGTTTCCTAGTATCTCAGTGCACTCATGAGACAATGTGTTTTGTGCAATTTTTTTGATTCTGTCTTTAACTACCTGTCTCCGACTCTATAAAATCAGATTTTTTCTCATTAATTAAGTTCTGTGGCCTTTATGAGAAAATTAAAGGAATATTATCTTTTTAAAACAAATTGGTATTTTAAAGGTCTAATAAGTAAAAGTACAATTTCAAAATTAAACACGATATTTCATCTTTGTCTGCTATGCTCATTAAATATTTAATTAAATTCCAGGCTGAGATGGATTGATGGTTGGGAGGAGGAGGGATGTGAGTTGCCTTTGCACCCACAAAAGTCTTTTATTTGGAAGTCTAAAGGTTTTGTCAGGAGAGCGAGCCTTCAAAGCCCAACTATATGACACCACTGTTGTTGAAGAAACAGTGAATCAGAACTCAGGGATTCACTCCACCTTCAGCTAAGCCTTGTATTCATCTTACCCTCTCCTGGGTCTGGCCTAAGGAGATAGGGGAAGGGGCTGACTGTAGCACTACCACATGTGTACAAAAGACCTCCTCCGATCTCTATGGACCTCCAGGCCCAGTTGACTCAATGCACAGGTCTGCTTCTTTCCTCTAGTTCAGGAAGCACAGAGTGAGATTTTCATTTGCTCAGCTCTGTGGGGCCAGAACATAGTGAATTCAGATGATTCTTCGTCATCTTTCTCATTCCCTTATTCTGCAACTCTCCTTGGGTGCTGGGGTCAGTCTGGTCCACTCCAGAGTTGTTAATTTTTATCTTCTTCTTCCTGTGATGCCAGGCAAATGGAGACTCACCATAGTGCTGTCTGCACTGGCTGTAGCTCCTCACTACTTTGAGGCTGGGAGCGTGTACCACGTATTAAAAAGCCTGTGGTCTCAGGAGTGCCAGGTTAGTATGAAGCAGGACTTTGTGAAACAGTGCCACAGCCAATATTTTTTCTTTTTAGCATGCCTACCATTTGTTCATGTCCAAAGTGTACGAGTATGAAATAAAGACCATAATTAACTCACTTGCTAACCACATTACACACAGATTCATAATCAGATCAGACCCCACTTGAAACTAGACAGGAATCCTCTTATTCTGGAAGCCTGATTTCCATTCAAAGTCTATTCTTGGTTGATTTAGACCTATTTTTTCTTGTGCCAACCTTATTCTTCAATGTAAACTGTTCTTCCCTGTGAGGATATGCCTATAAAAATGTCTTGATACACAGCAATCTGCTCCACCCTCCTCTCCAGACCTGTTCCAGTCTGAAACTCTGCCTTGAATAGGTTTAGCCAGTATTCCAAACCAAGTTTCAAGACTTGTCCGATGACATCAATGCTTCCTTATTTTCCTTGGAAACCTTTCACCCAGCACATCTTAGGATTTTACTTGCCTTTTTAATGGCCATAGTACATTGCTGGCTCATAATCATTCAGTAATCAAATAATATACCTAGGTTTTTCTCCTTCTTAGTCATTTCCAACTAATGAGCCAAAGCTTACAGTAGGAATTCTGTTACTGGTCTCTAAGTGCATGACTTCACACTACTTAACTTTATTTCATTTCTGGTTTTCGAGTTCTTCCCACTTGTCGTGGTTTAGCCCTAGCCATCAACTAAACACCACACAGCCACTCGCTCATTCCCCCTGCCTCCGGTAGGATGGGGGAGAGAATCAGAAGAGTAAAAGTGAGAAAACTCATGGGTTGAGATAAAGACAGTTTAATAATTGAAATAAAATCAAGCAAAATAGTAGTAGTAATAATAATAATAATAATAATAGAATATACAAAGCAAGTGATACACGATGTAATTGGTCACCACCCGCTGACCGATGCCCAGCCAGTCCCCGAGCAGCGATTGCTGCCCCCCAGCCAACTCCCCCGGATTATATACTGAGCATGACATCATATGGTATGGAATACCCTTTTGGCCAGTTTGGGTCAGCTGTCCTGGCTGTGCCCCCTCCCAGCTTCTTGTGCACCTGGCAGAGCATGGGAAGCTGAAAAGTCCTTGACTTAGTGTAACCACTACTTAGCAACAACTAAAACATCAGTGTGTTATCAAAATTATTCTCATACTAAATCCAAAACACAGCACTATACCAGCTACTAGGAAGAAAATTAACTCTATCCCAGCTGAAAACAGAACATATAGTGATAGTCTTTTCTTTTTACTGACAATGCCTTTCAACTTTGTGCATCTCTTAATCACTTCTGCATACACTAGCTCTTCATGCCAAGGTCATCAAAATACAGAAGACAGAAAATGAGATTGGTTTCAATACCAGCTGTTGAGGGCTGACACTAAGCAACCTCCCACCAGAAATGTCTTCACACAGAGAGACATTTGCCTCATTCCCTTTAAGAAGTTCTCACAACTTCTCTTACAATTTTAAAGATGTCCAAGTTCTCCAGTTAAACCCATATCTTTCTATATTGTATCATATTAAATGCGTTATTGAAGCCCAATTAGCAAAAAGCAGATCATTGCCTTGAAAAGTAAAACCCTATGTTGTATTTTCTTTTATCTTCATGTCAATAGCTCTTCATTCCAAAATACATTCTTTAACCTTGCATACCATAAAGGTCAGGCTAGCACATTTCTCTACTTGAAAAATGAAAAGTACCTAGAGTGTGCAGTTGGTTAGCTATGCATTCATATTATATATTGTTTATTATCTAGATGCAATGTCAGCACTTAACAAGTAAGAATGAATTCTGTGTGCTAGAGTTATGACTGTCATCTCGAGAAAGTAACAGAAACAGGCAGAACAAGCTGGTATTAAATGCTAAATCATATGGCAGCTCATGAGCTCACCTTTCACCTCTGGGAAGCTGGATTTAATAGAAATCCATCGCAGGGAGAAAAATATTACTTCAGCTCAGCCCTTCTGCAGTTCTGCACACCCCGGGCAATTGGGGGTGCGTGTTGGTGAGGGAGGCATGCCAAAGCCAATCGGTAAGCTCTTGCAGGTGCTGCAGCTTGCACAGGGCTGCTGTCTGTGAGGCCTCTGATACCAGGGCCTGTCTGACCTCATGGAGTTTAAAAGCAGTACTTAGAGGCTGA
Organism: Fulmarus glacialis; assembly: GCF_000690835.1. NCBI lineage: Eukaryota > Metazoa > Chordata > Aves > Procellariiformes > Procellariidae > Fulmarus > Fulmarus glacialis. The sequence continues at coordinate 29,775 of NW_009185966.1, forward strand.
TGCTGTACCTTACTAGCCCAGGCTTTGGGAAGGGGCGAGGTGAGTGTTTTTGACCATGCAAGGAAGTCTGTTTGTGAGCAGGGAGCCTTCAGCCTCTCTCTACCCATGTATACCCTAGCACTGACATGGGTGGACAGCCCACTGGGAAGTTTAAGGCTGCTGTGGGCCTTGCACTCAGGTGGCTGGCAGGACTGCTTGAGGAGCAGGGGCCAGGAGAGACAGGATCAGGCTGCTTTCCCCCTACACTGCAGGGGTTTGGGGACACTTGTAATTTCCTCCCGTGCGATACCTGTGAGCTGTGGGAGAACTGCAGCAGAGAGGGAAGAGCTAACTATCAGGGCTGAGTGTCCCCTTCAGGTTTTGAGAAAGAAAATGTCCACATAAAGCAGGAGCTGCTACAAGGAAAGAGCTATGCAACCTCATTCACTCCCCTTCATTTGCCTTGCATACATGCTGGGAAAATACACTCACAGAGATAGCAGCAATGCTGGATACTCCTCATATATCACTCTTGCTGTTTCCTTCCCACCCCGTCTCCTTCCATCATTCTCTCTACAGGGGTTCTGCACCAGACTGATCCTGAGAAACGGCCGATCTCCTCCTCTCTGCCCTTGCACAGCCAGCCCTGCCACTCTTGCCTGTCTCGGTCTCCCCTGCTGTCCATGGGCTACTATTTGATCATCGCTAGTTTGGCCTGTCAGTCCTCCTTACAGCCAAGCAACCTGCCCAGTCGTTTCATGTTCTTTATTTTCTGGATTACATTGTTCTCCTGAGTATGTTGCCTGACTGCATGAAGTGCTCTTTCCAGTATCAATCACTCCACAACCACCTTTACCACTATTAACCTTCTTCCTGTCTTCCAAATCAAAACCCATTTCTCACTTCCATATGTCAACACCAGCAACAAGCATCGATTAAATGTCTTTCATTTTTAAAGCACACAGCCTTGCTACCCTTGCTTATATCTTAATGCTTCCCATATGCTTCTCATCAGACTCTAAATTCCTCTGTTTGCTTCCTCTGAGAAGTCATTCTTCATTATAATAAGTTGCCCCAAGTAAATTTATTCATCATCTTTTTCTATGACAGCCACGTTCTTTCACTACGGGAAATTAAACACTGTACCATATGGCCAGAGCAGCAAACTTTAGTACTCACTTGCTCAATTGTTTTAACACTTTGCCGCCTTCGTACAACAGTCTGTTTGCCACTAGTGTGTCAGGCTTCCGCCTGACATATGCATTAGACACGTTAATGGGAAGGAGGAAATTAAGTGAAGTTGACAATGTGAGGAAAGAACAGTATGATCCCATTAAGTTCCAAAAATTCACTATTTCTACTATTTTTCACTGGGTTGGGGGGAAAAAAAAGCCCCTTAAACTAATTCCTCTGAACATGCTACATCATTAGCCTGCTGTGCCGCCATATGACACTTTTCAAAATCAGAACAATGTGAGAATTCAGAAGTCTGGGGACAGCATATACATGGCTCTGCTGTGCATCCCTTTTGTGAGCCTCGTATTGTCATTAGCTTTACTTTTCATGCTGCAGTTGTTCCTCAAGCCACACTAGGTCCCATCTAATTAATGACACACCATCAACTACTGCTAGAAGCTTAATTTTCTCCATGTTTGTCTTAAGAATCTGGCTCTCCTGACAGAGCCTTTTTGATACATGTAGCAAATTGCATTTAACAGTATAGGAGGAATACAGACTTCCTTCCCTGGAGTCTCTTCTGATGCTGACTTCTTGAATATCCTTCTTATATATATGGATCTCTTCTCAGGTGATAAAAGAGAAACAAAAAAAATGGGGTTGAAGACAGCTACATGCTTCCACAAATATATTTTATTTCATTGCAGCAGCATGTAATTCTTTTGCTTTGGTCACTATCTATATCTGGGCCAAATCTTAAGCTAGAAGAAGGCATCGCTGCCTCTACAGTGAGTAGAATTATATCTGAATATGTCAGGGCTGAATTTAGCCCTTCTCTCCAGATTTCTGCCTGCTCATTTATTGAGTTTCTACTTTGGTCAGGCAGCAAAGAGAAAATTGGTACCTTCAGTTATGCTGTGTTTCTATTCCTGTTTCTGATTTACAGCTGGGAGTGATGTAAGAGCCAAGCAGCCCCTAGTTGATGACTGTCATGCTCCTTGGGTGTGACTCTTTGCCCCCTCATGCTAGAGGGAATGTGACTCACTGCTGACTGAGGTGTATCCCACCAAGTCTCTGCAGGTGGATTTCCTGCAAGTTCACTTCAGTGGAGCACAGGCTGCTGAATGGAGCTGCTGGGTGAGTTTGTGTAACTTCTTTAGATTTCCCTGTGCCTGTTGCAACTCCAGCTCCCAGCACTTGGTTTTGCCTCATGATAGAGGATGAACTTTTGTTCTGCCACTCACTCACATGCCCGTGGCCACAGCCTGGGGACCTCAGGAGTTGTGTGTAGAGCAGCCAGGGATAGTCTCAGCAAGACCATGCCACTGAGCACAGAAACTATTTTTCAGAAAGAGAAGGAAAGATTATGAAGTCAACGTGGCATGTGACTCTTGTGTGCCAGTGCTATTTGTACTCTGTCAAATATCCAACAGGCATTTCTCTCAAAAAAAGGTGTTCTGAAATTGTAAAGTTTTGAAATGAGCAAACCCTTATGAAACTTTATGGATTTTTAACTCTGCTGAGCATGAAAAAATAATAGCTTTTACCAGCATTATTCATGCATCAGATAATACATAGTTTCGGATTTTATCAATTCAGTGTTATCCTGTGAGGGCTGAACTTCACTACACTATTATTTCTGCTGTTGTTGTAAATTAAGCACTGACAATGTTCTCAGCAGTTTATTTAGACGAAAAAAGATGTAATAATACAGCAAAAAGGCATTTTGCATCCAGCATGGGGCTGCAGAAGGAACTGTGAATAACCTGTGATCTTAAGGAAAAATCAATGACGATCTCTCAAAGCTCAAGATTGGTTTTCAAGGCTGTTGCTAGGGGGAAGGACTAGAAATGTGTCTGCTGGTGCTCCTGGTCTTCCAGGCAGATGTGGGCAGCTGCTCAAATGGCAGAAGTCCACAGAGTCCATTTGGGCTCTGTTCGTGTAAAAGCACCTGCTTTTGCCAAGCTTGCTGCAAGTTTAGAGCTCTGCTCATCTAACATAAAATAACAACATCCAAGGATCTCCATCACATTTCTTCTTTCTGGATCCAATATTCAGCACTGGTGTGTAGCAACCAATAAAATGAATACCTGAAATAAAATTAATAATAAGTAATAAAATGAAGCCCTTCAAAAGTACTTCCTGTACTTCAAGTAGTGATGATTTCATTCAGTGCAAGATTTCCTTTATGCTGGTTTCTCTATTATCTCTATTACTCAGTGTGCAGATTTTCTGCATTATACATGAAGATAGATTTGGGAGTACAAAGAATCACAGGATTGGGAGAGAGGTCCCTCAGCATCCCTCAGCCCGAAGAAAGGAAGGAAGGAAGGATTATACTTATGCCTTATACCTGACCCCCTGTGATGGAGACTGTACGATCTCCCTAGTCAATCTATTCCAGTGCTTTATACCCTTAGAGAGAGAGAGCTCTTCCCAGTATCTTACCTAGGTCTGCCATGCAGCAATTTTAATCCATTACTTCTCATTATATCCACCATGAGAAAACATGTTATCCCTCTCGTTTGTGAAGCAGACTTTTATGTATTGGAAGACTGTTATCATGTCCTCTCCAAGTCTCTTTTAGAATAAGCAATCCCAATTTATTTCACCTTCTCCTGTAAACCACATGTTTCTAGGCATATGATCATTCTTGGTTCTCTCCTTTGGGCTCTCTTCAACTGGTCCGTGTCTTTCTAAAAGCCCTTTCCTGTGATTCCTGAAAGACTTGATGAGACCTCCACTTGAAGCAGTCAGGGAATAATATTTTCCTTTAAGTGCTCTCCATGGATAAGTGAAAAGGCTGCTAAATGGGCTCATATAGCTGTTCTTAAATTTAAAGTATAACCCTCTTTGAATAGCATTGGTCCAGTGAAAAAAGAAATTACGCAGCTCTGGAGTGTATTCATTCATCTGCAAAATAAGCTGACATTACAACAAAATATTTAAACTAGAGAGATTTCTGAGTGAGTCAACATGAATACACATCCACATGAAATTAAATTAGTCCATTGCATGTGTGCTACTAAATAGTCAGTCAAATAGTAGAGACAAGCTGAATCAGGGAGTTAATGCATTCACTGCTGGTAGAGCAGCTCTGAATACTATTGATTTGCTAGACATTGTGTAAATGCATAGTACATGGTAGACATGGCCTTGAAGAGCAAACAGCCTAAAGAGGAAAGGCAAGTAGTGGTAGGAGATGTCACATTTCACAAACGAGAGAACCGAAACTTGGGAAAGGAACTGATTTGCTCAGGATTGTTGTGGCAAAGAAGTAATTGATACTCACTTTCCTGAGCTCCCCTCTTGCCATGTCCATGGGGCATTCTTCCTTGCCATGAATGAATCTCTGGCCAGTCCTTGGAGTTTGTGATGTGCTGTCTTTATAGATTTATGCCTTTGAAGAGACCCAAAATAGGGTTTCTTCCACAGAATCTGATGATGTATAATGAGCACACAGGAGTCAGATTTGCCATGAAGGACAGCAAAGAAATGTTGTGTAATACCTATGTGTACAATCTTCTTTTAATGTCCTCTGGCTTTAGAGATACTGAGTTATCAATGGGCAGGCTGTGACATTACATACAAAGATGAGATCATCTCCTCCTCTTCTGCACTCTTAGTCTACACCTGTACCAGCAATTTGGCATGAAATCCAATTTCTATTGATTTAAATGGATCAGCAGGGTTCCCCTTGGGCTGTAGTAAAGCTCTAGGAGAGAGGGAGTGTGAGTCAGAGGTTTTCATACTTTGAATATTATGAATTTTCTGATAGCAGGGATTTGAATGGCTCTTTCTGGGAGTGTCAGCTGGCTTTGTGAGGAGTTTCTTCATTCCGGTGGGGCTCTGTTGACCCCTTTTTCCCTCTCTCCTTTTCCATCCTAGGGTCAACACCTTAAACACTGCAGATGCTAAGGATCTTCCACCCCCAGTGTCTCAAGGTTATTTACAGCAATCTGTCTGGAAGCAGCCTTGCCCTGGGAAGGAGGAAGAGCTGAGCAGCGGCAAATGCTGCAGGCAAGCTCCCTTGTATGTTCTGAAAGCTTGTAGCCTCTGGCCCAGGTGGCCCAAGGTCTCCAGGAGGCATGCAGCTGGCTCAGTACCATGCTCAACTCTTAAGAGGGAAAAGGAAGCCAGCTCACCACATTGCACACTAGGCTTTCCTGAAGTTTGTTCTCCTGCCATGAGGTCTTCAGGGATGATAGCCTTCCCTCTGTTTTTCTTTTCCCAAAACTGTGTCCTTCTTTTACAAGGCAGTCTTATTTGAAATTAAAACCTCAAAATATTTCACTGTTTGTTTGCGGTTTAGCTAGCCCCTTCCAGACTTCCCAAGAAATCTGACAGGCGCACTTCTGGGGGATACTAGGAGTACTCAGAGTAGGGGCCCTTCTCCACAAGGAAGAATGCATGACTGAATTGCAGCCAGAGAATGAGATGGGAAAACAGCCACCCTTTGCTGTTAAATTGGAGCTTCAAAGCTCCAAATAACACAGCATGAGCCCACTCTCTCTCCCTTGCTCCTTGCTCCCCTGCCATCTCCACATCCCCCAACCCTCACCCCTCCCCAGCTCCCAGAGTTTGCACAGCAAAAGTTAAACCCCTTGGTTTTTAGCAACTGCAATTTGAGAGAGGGCCAGACATATTTTCACAGGCTTTTCCAGGCTTGTGGTTTGCACTGTATTCCCTCTGAGCATAGTTTACATAGGGAGGAAATGAATCTTGCGAAATAAGTCTTAGTGTGTTTAGATGCTGTTCAGTTCAGTAAGCATTGCTCATGGTTTCAGAGAGTTGGGCAGCCTTAAAGATGGCATTTGAAAGTGCAGCATTTCCTAGTCACTTCATCCAAACAAAGCACCAGTACAAAAAAAACCCCAACAAAACCTGAGAAGACAGACAATGCCCACTGCAGTCAGATTCCATACTACGCTCTTGTTCCTCCAACCAGGAACCTTTTCTTTTTTCTTTTTCCTTCATCTTTTTTCTCTCTAATGCCATATGTACAGCTTGAGGTTATATTGGAACATATAAATCTCACGTGAGCCACAAAGCATTAAGCCACCATTATCCTTATAATTTCATTATCTCAGTTCCTATCCTAAAACATTTAAAACTAATTGAACACCCGAGGTTTTCCTGTGAAGTTTATTTCCTAAACATTATTGAAGTACTGTTGATAAAGCCAAAATGTAAAAAGTCTGCACTTCCTAAAACAGCCTGATTTATTGAAGTAGAAATGTTTTTTTACGAATAGGATCCGAATGCCAAATAGTTCTTATCATTTTATGTTTCCATGTGCTGTATTTTAGTTGATTTCCAAGAACAACTACTTAACTTCCATGAAGCTGTGCCAGTTTTTCTTCCCCTCATAATATCACTTTAAGATGCTTGCCAGTTTGTTCTTTTTAACTACGAATTTACATTGTCTCTTGGTATTTTCTTTGTCTTGACTTAAACTGCTTGGCTTTCCTTATTCTTGATGTCACAGGCTGTCTCTGATACTTCATTTATGCTGCTAATGGTTCCCAAATGTTCTCATGTTACAAAAGGCTGTATTTTCCAGTAGAAATGTGTTTTATCCTCTTGGTGAAGTTCACAGCATAGAAGAATTGTGTAGCATAGAAGATCAGACTAAATGATCATTATATTCCTTCCCAACATGTAAAATCAGTAAAATAGTTTCACATACATACAGGTTGCTTTGTCATTAAAGATAGTTTTGCCTTTACGTTTCCTTCTCCAGCCTCATGATATTACAATGATGTTGGATCCAGCTGCAAAATTTGGACTAGAACTTAAGTTTGGTGGTTTTCATTTGGCAGGTTATAAAGGCACAAGCTGTTATTTTTTCCAGAATAAAGAATGGCACTCATGCTTCCAGCATCAAGCAGCTTTGCTTTTATATAAAGAAAAATACATGAAGAGACATGGAAAGATCAGAGGTTTCCAGATTTTTTATGTTTTGTACAGGTAGTAGCAACTTTAAACATAATGGCAACTAGCAAAGCAACAATGAGTGAAGCCTCATTTACCACTGAAAATGTGATAACTAAACCGAGTAGTAACAAACCCTCACTCCCAATTTCAAATTCAAGTTGGTAAGCTTGGTTCTAAAGCTGAGCTCAGACCTTTATCTGACAAAGAGCTAGCTGTGTTGTTTTCTCAATACAATAAATTGAAGTAGGCATACAAAAGACAGAGGTTTTAAAACTTCATTCTGCTAGGTTACTCTTCCAAGTAGTTCTGTTGAAGTCACTGAAACTTCAGTTCAAGATTAGCGGGCAGGATTTGGCCTATTAGATCACTGGGTCTTTGAGCTGGCCATGACAATGGTCTTTGGTAGCTGTTTTACATGTAATATCCGATTTCAAGTGAAGAAAGCAAAACTAAATCAGGTAACCAGTGAAAAAATGAGTCTTTCCCCTTTTTAAAATAAATTGCCAGCAGTTACCATAGTAACTGCTAATAGTAGAGCATTTTGACTGCATTACGAACGGCCAAGTAAAATACTCTCCCTTCTTGGGAGAGCTAAGGAATGTTCATCCAAAACAATGGATTAGCTAATCATTGCTTGCATATCAATTAATCTCCAAGACATAGACGAACAGGAGGTGGCTCAGCTCCTCTGCAGTGGTCAGCTGAAAACTGCAAAGCCAAAGCATTATTTGTTGTCCCAATTAGTTGGACTGCCTAGAAAGGAGAATGATGTAGTGGACCTGGAGGCTGGCCTTCTTTGTCACCCCTTAAAGAGATTTCTGCTAGTCAGATATGAAATTTAGAAGAGGTGATGTGTAGGAAAGCTGAGCATGTCCTGTTGTCAGAGCTCTCCAGCTGAAACCATTTCCTCAAACTAATTCTTAACTGGAGAAAGATTCTCAGCCATTCACATGTTTTCCTACACTAAAACCAGTTGCTTTCTTTTTCTTCTAGTCTTTGGATCACCCTCCTTATTTTTCCATCCTGTCTGCTTTACAGCTACTTAGAAGAATGTATTTAAGCCCTTTGGATTTTGGGTATCATGGGCCAAGGCCAGGTGAGTGGCAGTCAGCACCTGGACCTCTCCCCAGGCTGGAGCAGGTGTCAAAGCCACTCTATGCTAGAGCAGAAAAACAGACTGAAGGCGAAGGAGCTGCAGTCCGAATAGCAGAGAGCCGGCAGGCCTCAAGTCGTGTTGATGGGCACTGGCACTGCAGTCTGAGGTATGGGATTATGACATTGAGGCTGGGTTGGGAGGAGCTTTATATTAATCTCCCTCCCCCAAAAACGTAGGCCAGCTCACTCACCTCCCCAGGAGCTCTCACCATATTGAATCAAAAGAAGCATTGCCAGCAGGTCGAGGGAGATGATTCTGCCCCTATACTCTGCTTTGGTGAGATCCCACCTGGAGTACTGCCTCCAGCTCTGGAACCCTCAGCACAAGAAAGGCATAGACCTGTTGGAGTGGGTCCAGAGGAGGGCCACGAAAATGATCAGGGGGATGGAACACCTCTCCTATGAAGAAAGGCTGAGAGAGTTGGGGTTATTCAGCCTGGAGAAGAGAAGGCTTCGGGGAGACCTTATTGCAGCCTATCAGTACTTAAAGGAGGCTTATGAGAACAATGGGGACAAACTTTTTAGCACGGCCTGTTGTGACAGGACAAGGGGGAATGGTTTTAAACTAAAAGAGGGTAGATTTAGACTAGTTATAAGGAAGAAATTTTTTACAATGAGGGTGGTGAAACACTGGAACAGTTGCTCAGAGGGGTGGTAGACGCCCCATCCCTGGAAACATTCAAGATCAGGTTGGACGGGGCTCTGAGCAACCTGATCTAGTTAAAGATGACCCTGCCCATGGCAGGGGGGTTGGACTAGATAAATGGCAGGGGGGGTGGACTAGATAACCTTTAAAGGTCCCTTCCAACCCAAAGTATTCTATGATTCTATTGGTTCCACTGGAAAATCCACCAATGCTGTTTCCAGTTCATTTTGACTGATGCAAATGATGGGGCTTCCACCACTGCTATGCTGAGACTAGTTGCAGTTTCACAGGTCTCCCTTTTCAGGCATTTCTCCTGAAAATCACCTAGATCATCTTATTCCAGTTTCTAGGGGACAGTTAGCCATTTTCATGAAGAGTATGAGCACCAATGCAATTGCCACCAAAAGTACAGACATTCAGCAAGGAGGTCCAAAGAGTGACTGGGTACAAAGACTGAATTACTCTGCCATTCCTTAAGCTAACTGCTGCCAGTCAGGTTAGCAGTGGAGAGAGAATTCAGGAAAGCACGGTCTGTCACTTCTATGCTCAGAAAAGTGTCAAGACCAAAATCAGGCAGGCTGGGATCCTCAACTGTTATGAAGAAGTTAAAAGAAGTGACACTATCTTGGTTTGCACATCTGAGAAACCTGTGTCTTTGGTTTTTAATAAGTTCCCATCAGAACCTGTTGGACCATTTTAAACTATTTCTCTAGCCTTTATGTAGATGGACACTTTTCTCCTTTGAGCCTTATACCGTCTTAAAATGAAAGGAAAACCATACCAAGCATAGTTAAGTATCCCTTTCCTTAGCCATCGTTTGGCCAAACTTTTTAACCTGAGGTCTTTTAATCTCTCATCATAAATCAGTCATTTCACTCTGTTAATCAAGTTTGTTGCTGCTTTTTTAATTCCCTCCAATTTGCCAACATCTGCCTGGCTCTGAGGCGCCCTGGAGAAATGGCAGTGTATGCTGGCTCCTCGCCTCAGTCCGAAGGAGGGGAGACCACTACCACCCTGAAGTCCCGTACTGGTTGCTATTGGGCACGGAAAATCTGAATACTTATTAGGCAAGAGGAGAGTGGGAGAGACAAAGAATATCCAGTGGAGGTGTTCTGCATTGAGCTCAAGTGAAATCTGAACTTTGCTTATCATTTGTTTATGTCAGAAAAATATTTGGGGTATATGGTTTGCAGTTACAGCTGATAAAAATAGCTTTCCAGGAAAGCTATCACAGGGGAGTTACTACAAAAAGGGTACAATTAAAGTAGGATTGCTTTTTTTTTTTTTAAATGGTTTATTAGGGCCTGATCGGTTATATGCATTTACTGTCATGTATTTCTGCACGTGCAGTGGAATGCAAGGCATGATCATAGAAACAGAGAACAATTTGGAAGGGATCTTGGAGATATCTGGTCCAATTTCCCTCCCAAAGCAGGGCCAGCTAGCTTGCTCAGAACATTGATGTTCACACTGCAAACATTTTTGCTAAATCTCTGATGAGGACTTCTGAATAAGCAATCAAAGCTTTCTTCAGAGAGGCTGCTGCAGGTTTCCAGGGCTGGGACAGACCCTGGGAAGCTGAATCTAGTGCTTTATGAAGCATTAACCCATAAAACTCATCCAGTAAGTGCTCCACTGATAAGAATCTGCAATTAGTGCTAAGAAGATGTCCCAAAGCCAAGAAGAAAATACCAATATTGCACCAGACAGCCATCAAATCTTGTACTTTAGGTCTTCTGAGGTGTGTTTTTTATCTCTTTTGCCACAGTAATACATAGGTGTGAGGGCACAAGTGCTTTATTGGAATAGATGTATAACACCAGGGACGGAAGTTATTCAGTGGGCTTGATTCTGACTGTTGAACGTGGATAGTGCTCCTCCATTTCAAGCAGCCCCATGGGCTGATGTGTGATCAGAGTCATGGAGGAGACCTGAGGCTACTTTGTGCAATCTCAGGAGCTGGCTACCACTTCTGGGCCCAAGGGTGGCAGAGCCATCTCTGAGACACTTGAGTGAAACTTATCAACCTCTCAGTTTCTTCAAAGATTGTCTCTTTTTATATTTTTGTGATCCGAAAGTTCAGTTAAGGGGAAACTCTTTGAGAATGTGATCCGACACCACGTTACTAGAGCTAATTGGGAGCCAGACCTGGCTTCGGTTCTGTCTGGTCAGATTTCATAACAAAAGACTTCAGAATCTCACTAGAGCAGAAGATAAAAGCTGATGTCAAAAGAGACAGTGTGTTCTCTCCTACTTTTTCTTTTGATGATGTAAGTCCTGGTGGTTTAATAGTGCTGGTAGTTAAGCAGGAAAGTTTTCTGTAGTTAACTGTTTGCAGTGACAGATATTAATTAGTTTTACTTCGACAGCAATTCTTCAGTAATAGCTCTTCAGTGGCAATTCCTATTTGACTGATTTATAAGAGCTCTTTACCCTCTATTAAGAGACAAGTTAAACTTAAACTTAAATCTTATTACTTGTAATTGGGGCTTGGAAAAAATAGTATAGAGTTCAGACTTTTAAATTTTAATTATGAGTGCATTTAATAGTCATGAAACTGAACAGCTCATTGCTCTGGTTTGAACTAGACACAATGCATGTTCTCTACAAGCTTCATCTTGTAGTTCAGCCAGTGCACCTCAACCCTGAATCCTGTTAATCCAATCTTGCAGTTTTTTGCAATGGGACAGCCAGTTTGTCAGTGTGTTTTATGAGCTACACAAAAAAAAGGAGCAATGCTAGGCTCACCAAATTCTTTCTGTATCCAAAATCAGGCTTTGAGCTTACAGCTGCAGGAGGCAACTGCTCATGTAATAGCCCATTGTTCAGCAGCAACCTTTTTCTTCTGCAGCTGAAACCAAACACAGGTAAAATCAAGTGCTTGTCCATAAAACTAGTAATTTTTATGTCCGTTTTTTAAAAACTTTATTATTCCTAATAATATTTTCAGTGTTGTATACATTTCCAAATATTCTATGTCTCTTTCTGGATCAATGTTCTATCAAACATATGTCAGTTTTTCATATTATTTATTTTTCCTTCTTTGGAGATTGGGTGCACTTGGACGTGATAATAACTTCCAGCTTGCAGTACTCAAAATTAATGGCCAGAGTATCGAAAACCTTGCTGTTAGGTTTAGATGTTAATAATCCTTTTTTGTGCTGTTTCTGTTACTTCCATTTATTACCACAGGAAGGATGACTTGATAATAAACCTTGTTTATACCTTCACCACAAAACAAGAGAGGGGAAATGAGATGTCAGCAAAAATGCATAGTGTGACACAATCATGTTCAACAGTATTCTTTGTGACTTAAAGACTTATAAATATGTTGTTGTTAATGCCCATATCTCTGAAGAGTTTGGGATAGTTGCAATAGAGTAAGTTCATCCAGGATGCCGCTCTTCAAGAGTCATCTCCGTTGTGTTGATTTACACACTAACGCAATTTGAACTTCACCTTCAGGCTGAGACAGGACTGCATTGCAGCATTTTACAGTACTGAGAAGCTATCGTGCACTTTAATTTGAAAACCTGTATCCAAATGCTGTATTTGTGATCACAAAATGTCCATATTTCCATGAGCTGATCCAAACTGCAAATCAGCCATCGTGGTGGCTCTGCTGGCACAAAATCGAGATTCTGTTCTCAGTCTGCAAAGGTCTGGGCTTTATTCCAGCATCTAGCAAGAGGATCAATACACTTCATGACTACCCTCTATACATTCATACACTGGGGATATCTGGGCCCCAGCAGACACCCACCCTCCCTTCTTCCTATCTTACAAGCTCAGCTGGATTTTCCAGAGCTCTGAAACCACATGCAGGTGGCTCCTAATTTTAGTAGCATCTACACAATGACTATCATGATGTGTGTGAGACAGAAAATCCCACACCTCTCTGATACAATGAGTTTGGGCTTCTGATGGGTTTCTGAGCAGCCCTGAATGTGCTGCGCCAGAGAGGAAGCAGCTGAGCAGCTGCAAGGCTTCAGGTGCTTTTGTGGGAAGGAATGAGAGACTGGGAATACGAGACATTTGGGGGAAATCATCTTACTTGTCCTGCAGTGGGAGTATAGGCTTTTTTACCATGGTGTTAGCTAGGGAGGCCTTGCCCTCAAGGCTAAAACATTCCACATTGGAGACCTCTTCCAAAAGACTATAGTAGTCTTAGGCCTCGTGCGTAGTAGCTTGTGGAAAGTAAAGGACATTTTTCACATGACTTTTTTACAAGTTATTGATAGGAGTTTCAAGACCACAGTTTCAGTTACCAGGCTCATGCTGTCTTCTGACAGTGACTTCTGTCATTGCTCTTGGTACTACGTATAGATTCTGTACTTGCCTCTGCATCTTTTTTCCCTCCAAGAAGGCATCTTTTCTCCCTCCAAGAAGGCACAGTGTGTAAAAAGTGAAGCTCCCATTACTGGCCAACCTAGATGTACCAGCAGGCCCATGAAATCCTTTCTGCTAATTGTGGCCTTGCAATTGTTAAGTCCTTCCTCAAAACACCCAGATGACCACAGAGATTTTAACTATGCAGGTTACTCTCCTGCTCAAACCCTCTCCCTACCCCAGTGGCTTGCAGCAGATCATAACAGGTCAGTTCTCAGTGGTTCAAGCTCATGATTCAGAAGAGTGAAGTTAGGCCCATGGAAGTCTGACATGTCAGGATATCTCAATGCAAAGCCTTTGGTGTATTAACCAGAGCTGCATCTCTTTGCTGTGTCAGCTGGATGTACTGCAACTTCTAAAAAGCCCTCAAATGTATTTTTGAAAACAGTGTGGAATGAAAAAGAAAAAATCTTCCAGTGACATCTTCCAACAGCACTTAAAAAGAAAAAATCCTCCAGTAACGTCTTCCAACAGCACTTAAAACTTCCATTAATATTATGAATGAATCCAGCACATAATCTCCT
>NW_009185966.1:43602-93083 GCF_000690835.1 Fulmarus glacialis
TTCCAGCACTGTAATCCAACTGCATTAAAAGCTGTATTTCCATTAATGTAAAGAATTAATCCAGCATGTAATATATTGCTAAATCAGAATTTATGCAACAGGTTAGTGTCGTGGTTTAACCTGGCAGGCAGCCAAACCCCACGCAGCCACTCGCTCACTCCCCCTCCCCGGTGGGACGGAGAGAGAATCGGAAGGGTGAGAGTGAGAAAAACTCGTGGGCTGAGATAAAGATAGTTTAATAGAACAGAAAAGATAAAATAATAATAATGATGATAGAATATACAAAATGAGTGATGCACAATGCAATTGCTCACCACCCAGGCTGACCGAAAACCAGGTAGAGATCGCTACTTCCTGAATCACGCCTACTCTTCATATACGAAGAATATTCATATACTGAGCATGACATCACATGGTATGGAATACCCCATTGGCCAGCTGAGCTGGCTGTCCTGATTATGTTTCCTCCCACCTTGTGTACCTAGCTCAGTCAGTAGGCATGGGAGCTGTCCTTGGATTAGGAGAGTACTTAGCAACAACTGAAAACATCAGTGCGTTATCAACATTCTTCTCATACTAAATCCAAAACACAGCACTAGGAAGAAATTTAACCCTATCCCAGCCAAAATCAGGACAGTTAGTTAAGAGGCTACAGTCAACTCCTGTAACTCAAATATCTGAAGCCTGACCTAATAGTATAGCCACTGCAATTAAAAAGCCAGCAGTAGATATGAAAAACATGTCTGTCTGTGGAGGAAAATCTATTTCTCTAAACAGTGATATGGACAGGAAGTGAAGAGGTTTGAAAAATTGGCTCTGAAAGTGAAACAGTCACCTCCTTGATAAAACAGGCTACTATTGCAGTCTGTTTTCTTGGGAAGGTGGCAGAGCATGTAACAAATCTAGTATTTTTATTTAAAAGTTTAGTACCATCTTATTTTGCTTCTTCAAGAAAAAGTACAAGAGGAAGTACAATAGAAGTTTGTGAAAAATACAAGAAGTTTGAAAGAAAGTACAATAATGTGTCCAGATTGTTCAAAAATTGCCTTGAGACTCTCTCCAGTGAAGTATTCTTCTCTGAATGCCTGTGTCCCTTTCACTTATATTTTGTTATTTTTGGAAAACCCTTACCTTGTGAGGTTTATTTCCTAATTTGTGAAGATGTCTACACTCTTCAGCAAGGCATTCTTGTTTTAGTGACAGGAGTTATAGGCAGAGGAATCCTCAGAGATCTTAGCAGCTCCCTCCCAATTCAAGAGACATAAGAAAATCAGAAGGCAGCAGCTCAGTTTGTGAGAGGCGAGATCCAGCATAGTTAACAGGTTCCCTGGGAGAGGAGGGAGACCCTTTCAAGTTCACAGGAAGCAAAGGGTCCTGGCAGTAATTCCCCTTCCCTGAAACTACATTTGCAAATTATCTACCCATGAAACAGCTAGTGCCTTGGGGGGAAAAAGAAGGGCTTTGGGTGCTTTGGTTTAGACACCTCTTTCCCCTCTCTTCCTCTCTCTCAGCAAAGTGCTGCCAGTGGTGACATGTACCTGTATTGTCCCTCCCATGAGATGGCAATATATAATTCTACCTAAAGTTATCCCTTACAATTTCATTTCTACTCTGATGTGCCAGGATTTTACTAACAGGTTTATTGCCAAGCTTGGTATCTTGGGAATTAGCATTACTCCATCTCTGTCTTTATGATCTCCCTCATTCTTTCAGCCCCCCTCTACAGCATTCCTTGCTATTAATTTTATCTTTTTTTTATCATTCTACATCATCTTCTACATTTTTTGCATTTCTTTTTTATTTTTACTAATGCAAAATCGCTTTATCATTCCTTTAATATTAGCAGCCTTCTTCCATCCAGAGCTTTAATTTTAGCTAGTCTTGGCCTTCTCAGAAATGCTTAGACATCCTCAGTCAAAGGCAGCTAAGGATATGCAGTCCTTTGCAGGATCAGACCCAGACATGAGAGGAACTTGTGTGCTCTCTAGATGTATTAAACTAATTACTTTGACTTCCATAGACTCATTGTGGGTTCAAAGGCCAACAACCGGGCATCCTATTTGAGAATTTCAAGGGAGATAGCTGAGCACAGGAGAGCCTGGGAGCAGGTTTCAATTATTTTATTAGTCAAAGGGTTAAGAGTCATGACTGGGAGGAGAGATGAGTGGTTCTTGACGTGGGATTTAGAGTGTAGCAAGGAGGACTTGAGGGCTTTTGATCTGGCATCTTTTTCAAGCATTATCTCACTTCTTTTATAAAGAAAAAGGGAAAGGAAGAAAGGATGGAAACATCTCCTAGGCAGGAGATTTTGTAATGAATTCTGACACTAAGAGGAACTTATGAAACACTTGTGTGGTTACAGCTAGCAAATCCTGGGGCAAACAAAAATTCATGCTAAAATGATAAGGAGCTTTGATCACTGGGAACAGGTCCCCTGTCCTGATACTTCCAGCAATGGATCAGGAAACAAGTTTCCATGTTTTGGACAGGCTTATGTATTAAGAGTTATGGCCTGGAAAGGCCATTAAGAAAATAACTAGTAAAACTGTGAATCAATTATGGAAGAATATCTGAAGTACAATTTTAGTTTATAGATGCTTTAAAGCAATAAAGTGTGATGAGTTAATTCTTTTATGCTTATTTCTAGAGCTGCAGAGATGAGATTAGAACTTGCAGATTCCTGGCACCTTGTCCATGCTGAGTCCACAGACAATTTAACTTCTACAGCATTTACTGTGCTAATGCATGGAACATGGTAAGTGTTACAATATTACTGTTCCAGACTTCCCTTTCCCCACTTTATACATTTTTAGTCTCCCAGTATGAACCCCAAATAACTGCTGTGGAGGAAAAATTTACTGTGAAAGAAAAAACGTGTAATTTATGCAAATTCCAAAATATTGAGTGTAACTGGCTATCTGTTCTGTGACACCCCATAGGGTGGCCCTATTTCTATTACATCTTTCTATGCAGCTTGCGATGTCAGTAGTCATTTGAACGAAGTTGTCTGCTTAGCCTTAAAAACAGGCAATAGAAACTGTTTAATGTGAAACCTGGGACTGAATAGCAAAATGTGTGAAAAATAGTACAGCAGCTACTATAACTTCCAGTAGTTTTTATTCAAAGTTGCTTTCAGAACAAAAGCTACAAAAGAGTCATTTCAAGAAATACACCTCAATAGAGAAGAGGTACATGAAAAACCAAAGAAGGGTGGGCTAGATTCAAACACCGCTTTCATACTTGTAATGAAAAATGGTAAATACAATCCAGTGTATTCTCCAAATGCTCCCAATATGAATCAGTATATCCACACGTAGGTGTAAATAGAATATGATAACAATTCAGCTCTATTCCTGCCGCCTACACTACTGCAGTATTTGAATACTACAGAATTGTTAGTGGATTTTGTCTCTCTGACATTATTCCCCCTCCTCCTCATAAGGTAGGGAAATATCTCTTCTCACAGGTAAGTAGCTGTTAAGCCTGACAGAGAAAATGGCGTTGTTTGGTGCACTGGATTATGCGCATGCCCAGGTGCAACCATACTGGTGTGGTCTGCCCATCACTGCCAGTACCTACAGGGCTGATTACATGACTGGCATAAGGCAACGCAAAAAGTTGATCCAGAAACTGAATTTTCTGAGTCAGAACTGAAGTCTTCTTGCAGAACTGATTTTCTAAATAATCTAATTTTTGCTAACAGAACTAAGTCCTTTGCCTAGTCCTGGGAAGAGAAATTGTAGAGTTTGGTCTCCATGCAATAAATATACGGTCCCTGAAAGGCATTCCTTTATGGACATTAGGAAAATTAGAGCCTTGAAAAGTCCAGCAGAGTTTCTTTTGAGGCCTTCCTCTGCAAAGACTTATGTTTACTGTCTCTGTGTTCCTTACAGCATTAAACACTAAACTTTCCTCAGTGAGTTTCTCTAGCGAGGCCTTCATATAATGAAAACAGTGAGGACATGATGGCTATTCGTGTACCATAAAACATTAAGCATTACCTTTTTTTATACCATTGCTATGCCTGTTACAATTGGATATATTCATTCTTTGACTATTCAGTGCAATTTCATGTTCCATAAGTGTCAAAGTGACTCAGAATCCATGGACCACTACATATACAAGTTTGATTTTCCTTCTTTTATTTTATATGTTATATTTAAAAACAAAATGTTCTTGAAACTCGATCAAAACAAGGAAAATAAAAATGTTTCATTCAAAAAACATTGGAATGGGGTGTTTGGACAATACAAAGAGTACCCTCCCTTCCCCCTTTGGTTTGGTTGCCAAAATAAACTCAAGCCAAACTGATGCAGTTTGGTGAAGGGCATTTAGCTTGTGGGAATTGCATCTTCTGATAGCGAATGGTTCCAACACTACTTCACGCTGCATTTTCCAGCAGGTTTTCTGTGTGCAGCATCCACCTCAGGGCACCTGCAAGGTGATGGATTTGAGAGGCTTGTGAATACTCTCTAGTCCTTTTTCAAATCAACTTTTCAAGGTGCACGAATTTGTACTGTTCCCTCTTTCTACGCAGCCTCTAGATAGCCATTTTGATGAGTGATCATAGCATTAAAAGCTGTGGTTGTTATAGCTCTGCCTAAATCAGAAGAGTGGAAGGGGGGAACATGAGGATATAAAAGTGCAGTTCTGAGCCAGACCAATGGTCTGTCATTCAGTGTCCTCTCTCCAGGGGTGGCAGTAAAAGCAGTTGTTTAGGGACACCATGCAAGCTCGGCCATAGTCTGCAGTCCATTCCCCTTGTACCCCCTGAGCATTGAAATCGTTGGGTTAGGATGTTAGAGAATATATCCCTGCCCAGAGTTTTCACGTTCCATCTGTACCTGTTGTCCATGAATTTGTCTGAAACCTTTTTTCACCTGCTGCTGTTCTTGCCTCCACAACCTCCTGTGGCAGCAAATTCACTACACGTTTTGTAAAGAAGCACTTTCTTTTATCTGTTTTAACACAATCGCCTACTGGTTTCATCAAGCGCCCCTGGTTCTCAAGTTGTAGGACTTGGTGAAAACAGTTCTGCCTTTACCTGAGGAAGCGCTGCGTGCAGACAGTGGAGGTGGAGGAGGAAAGAGGAGGACAGAGCATTATATGGGTTTCTTACAATTCCCCGAACACATGGTTGTGTGAAAATATGTCCATTAGTAGATTACGTAAACTAGAGCTCTAGCAGAAGCCAGAAGCCAGAAGCCTGAAGCCTAGGCCAGCGTTTACAAATTCCAGAATAAGGAAAACAAATTAGTGGCTTAAATGTGGGCATTCACTGCCTGCAAGAGAACATGTGCACACTCTACCTTGTACAGGAAGCTTGTCTGGTACTTAACCTACATTTTCCTTTCTTTAGAATTATTTTTGCATTTGTAAGCATAAACCCATAGACCACACTAAGTAATTCCTTTCCTCTCTTGATTTTCATTTTCTTCACAGATTTATCTTGTCTCACCCGTAGCTGTCACTGTGTCAGGTTATGCAGTACAAGGGCTTTTTTTAGCTTGTTCTCTATTCACTAGATTCTCCCTGTCCTATGGCAATTTTAGTTGTGTTTTTACTTCACTCTGATTTCCCTGAATAAGATTTGTCTGTTGGCTGTCTCATGTATGTTTTATTTCAAGAGACATTTGGTGTCTGGTATTTCTCAACTCTCCGACTGGTTTCTCTTAAGGTCCATGAAGATTTCTAATTCCAGAGACGCCCTTTTTTGTAGTCTCACTGCTTGAAGCGGAGGCCAACAGACAAAATGGAGAAATAAAATCAAATATGTGCCTGTGAACTACCATCTCCTATTAGTGGCTTTATGCAACAATCTCCTATTAGAGGCTTCATGCAGCTGTCACCAGAGATGTTTCTGAATCAAAACCTTGGAATTAAAATTGTGGAGCCCCAGGGGGAAGGGACTTGCTCCAGTCTGAAACCTGCTGCTTGGGTCTCTCTGGCTTCTCTCCCCCCAGTTTCCTTTGACGCACATGTTTCGTTGTGAACGAAAATGTCTCAAAGGATGCAGTGTTGGTGCCCTCTTGTGGGGGGAAAAAGAGATACGAGGTGAGGAAAAAAATTGTAACACGTTAGCGGGACAACGTTTAAAACAGATTAGAATGGATTATTTTGGCAAGGGGTGGAGACGGGGAGTTCACTCGGCTACGCAAAAAGACTTAGTTCAAGGATTTATTGATGGGCTCCAGAGAAGTATGGGCCAAATGAGATTTCAACAGATCGCCTGGGACAGGTGTGCCTGCCTCACAGCTGACGTGAGCTCACAGCACTGTGGAGCACAGCCAAGAGATGTTGGTGTTGGTGCCACCGCAGGCAGTGTGCTGTCCCCTGCAGAGGGCCAAAACCCACCACAGCGGTGGGGCAGCTGCCTTAGCAATGCTTCGCCTGGGCTGGCCATTAGCTTGGGCCCAGCTTAGCTCTGATGCGGCTGCAGGTTTGCAAAGGGGGTTCAGTGCCCTCTGACGCTTAATTCTTTAGACTCCACTGTATGGCACAGAGAGGCCTTGCATTTCATCAGCTCACATGGATCACCTCTGAAAGGGGACTGTATACCTATTTGTTTTATCTATGTAATCTTTGTTCATGGCATCTTATGCCTGCGTCTCTGTGTTCTGGCTTTTCAAGATCCCTTTTGATTATGAAAAACAGAGTCCATAAAATATAACAGAAGATATGGGTCTCTCTGCATTTCAGCTCAGTTTTTCTTTTTTCCATAAGTTAAGAGCCCATGTTTGTTTGTTGTCAAATGGTTTGTGTACTATCTTTTTATGAAAGCATGAGCACAGACTGTTGTAATACATGAAAACAGCTAGGTTCTTCACCTGAGATGCAAGCTTTCATAGGTTAACCTGCAGTCAGTCATCTCCTCGCCAGTTATCTGATACGTCTTCAGTTTCTTTCAGCAGTTAATAGTTCTGGGTTTAGCTGTTTGAAGAAAATGCCCGTAGATGGTGAACAACATCTTGATGCAAGGATTTGCCTGTCGTAATACATGGAAAAAGGTAGTTGCATCTTTTTGAGGTAACAGGCTATTAGACTCCACTGTCACTAAGCACATAAAGAAGGCTGTGAGCCAGCAGAATGCAGCATTAAAAGACATTAATGGGATAGAGAACAGCCTTATTGCATCAACATTAAGTAGCAAACAAGTCATAAACCTAAATCTAAAGCCTTCTCTCAGGCTTGATGATTTTAAGATTTCCCTCAAAGCTTTTTTCTGGCTTCAAGGTTTCTTGAAGATTCCCAAACCCTGGCTTCGCTCATTTGCAAGTGATAACTATACTTCTTTAGGCAGGTCCCAGGCTCCCCATTTTAAGTTCACTAAGCTGAGGGAGCTATCTTTTTAAGTAGAGTCCTGAAACCTACTACAGGCTTGGCTAGATTTCAAGGTTACTTGCCATTATTCACAAGCCATAGTGGTACTGTATGACCAATCACCAGGGTAGTGTTAAGGAAATCAGTATTATAGTTCTAAAACAGCTATGAGTAATAGCCAAAACTATTTAAAGTAGAAGCTAGGGGAAAGGTATGCCTATCATTCAAGTAAATAGAGAATGCCATTTCTTTAACAGAGAGACAAAGAATTCTTCATGCAGGTGCCATGGGAAGTGATGTACAGCATTTCAATAACCACTTGCTATTTTTTTTAACCCTGCAGTAAAGGCATAGTGTGTTTAAGAAGGGAACGTCCACCAGGCCCTCAAGGACTCCCATTATGAAACGGAAAGAGAGGGGGAGAAGGAAGCAGGCAAACTATCATGCTACTGTCAAATCTTCCAACCCCATCTTTTGATCTTGGAGGGGTTGTTTTCTCCCTAGTCCTTCTTCTTTTTTACTTTCAGTAGCACTAATTCTTCAGTAAGGATAGAGGGGCAAAACTGGCCTGCCCTTTCTATCTCGGCTCTTTTCTATGGGATGAGTTCTGCCACAAACTTTCTTCCAAGGCTGGTCACCTTCTTGGCATCCAGTTTGTTCAAGCCATCTCCATTTCATTATCAATTATATACAGTCCTTCCTTGAAACATTTCACTACAAATGTCAAAGTCTTGTAGCATCCTTATCTGCAGAGTGATGTGTGTCAAATCTGCCTTATCACAATCTGCCACCAGGGTTTTTACACGTGTAACTTTGATTATAGTTGACAAGAGTGATATATGCAAATCTACCACATAGCAAGCAAAAACCTGTCTTTTTTTTTAAATAATCTGACTTGTGGAAATACCCTCTGTATATTACAGTGAAACAAAGTCAAAATTGAAACAGCAATAGCTATTAACAGTCAAATATGATATGCCAAAATGAAGGCTACGAAACCTGCTTTACAAACACTTAGTTAGGTCTGTCCATGGTCCATCTTGGGCCAACAAAGAGGGTATTCCATAATTTCAGGGTTCAGATTATTAGATGGAAAAGCCAACAGCCATAGTGGAGGACAGCAGCTGTATTGTGTCACTTGGGATGTTACAGGCCAAAACATGAAAAAGACAATCAGAGGAACTCAGGAAAGGACCTAGTGAGAAATTGAACCAAAAGGTAAAATTTTGTAAAGGACCTCAGAGGTAGTGAGCTTGATTCCGCTTGTCACCAAACACCTACTCAGAATCAACATGCCACGCAGTGCTCTGGCCACAGGAATGCTTTTACTGGCAAAGCAAGAAAATGTATGTAACAAGGCACAACATATATTGTTCATATCCATTAAAGACAGTGAAACTATCAAGTTAGCTGCTGACTAAAAGCTTCCGAATCTGCAGTCGGCTTAGACTGAAACGACGAAAGTGGTGCCGGTCTGGTGCGACATACGTGGGAGTGCGTCAATGCACAGTCTGAG
Organism: Fulmarus glacialis; assembly: GCF_000690835.1. Lineage (NCBI taxonomy): Eukaryota > Metazoa > Chordata > Aves > Procellariiformes > Procellariidae > Fulmarus > Fulmarus glacialis. The sequence goes on from NW_009185966.1 coordinate 52,439, forward strand.
TTTACAGGATATGAGGCAGTAAGCAGTTGGGTATCAGCAAATAGAATTAGGACAGGAGCTCTAATCTATTATAACTATAAATTGTTTGGCTCTTTTCCAGGGCTTTGTAGACATGAATTTTCTTTCTGGGTTCAGTTCCCACAAACTTCCTGTTCCTCTCAGGCAAGTTTCAGAGCTAGATTCTGATCTTGATTTATTCTTTGTAAATTCAAAATAATTCAGCTGAGCCCAACATGCGGCAGTTGTTCAAAACTATCCTAAATGAGCTCAAAAGAGCTCAAAAGGGTGCCTTATTTCTTCATCTGTAAAAAGAGGAAGGACTTTTCTCTCACCTTCCATTTTGCCGATTTTGTATTGTAGCAGAAACAGAGTTACTGTGCACATATCAGTGAAATCTTAGCTGGAGTCTCTATCTGCTAATACAATACAAACAGTGGATCAGCACTCACAAAAGATTTGAGCATGTTTTTCAAGATACAGTCCCAAATTCCAAACACCATGAGAGCAGAGCCATGTAGTCCTGGCACATGTGCAGTAATTCAGAAGGGAGCCTGACCAGAAGGTTTTACCCATACAAATAAAGGTTCAGGATTTTAACTCTGAAAGTGATCAACTACCAAAATAAACTTTCAAAAGAAGTGGTGGGATTTCTCTGTTTTTTGATGTTTTTAAATCAGCCTGCAGATGTATTTCTGGATGTTATGTTTTAATCAAACACAACTTTTTGTCTTTCAAGCAGAGACAGGCTAGAGAAATTCTATATTCCATCTGTTTAAAGAAATCAAATTAAATAAGCTAGTGTGTTAAACCTTTCAAGTCATTCAGATCTAAACAGGGGACACAAAACATAATGGAGACTCAGAATGAAAAACATACAAGGAATATTCGTACAAGAACCTGCAAAAGGCCAGGCAGTAAATTGCTCTAGAGTAATAACAACATAGTGTCTATATTTCCAACAGACAGAATTTTAATAATAAAAGCAAAGAGAGACCAGATTTGCATAAAATAATGCAATCCCATTCTCAGTATCTGTGTGTGCTCCTAGCCTTCCCTAAATACATAACAAAGTGCATTTGCAAAGACACCTTTCAGTTAAGTGTTCAGACTATACAGAATTTGGAGATTAAAATGTAGGTTTTTCTTGAAATGAAGGCTGTTTGAAAGTGAGTAACCTGAATTCAACAACATATCTGAGTAGTTTATAAATCTATTCATTTTTTTATGTTGAATCTCTCAAATTTCCCAGAAAAATTACCTTAAATGTGCTATCTAAATCGTCTTTACTATTTAGCCATATTTGTTAGGGGGATGAACATATATGAACAAATTTCGGAATCATGTACCTGAAACAGATATTTTAATCTTGAAAGTCCTGTTACCTAAGAGGAAAGGTGACTAGATTTTCAAAATCAAAATTGGGACACTTTTGTATTGACGTGTTTTAGGATTGTGAAATGTTTCTATGAAAGAGAGAGGTGTTTCTTGTAAAAAATGAGTATATTGAACACGCTGGAAAACCTTAGGTGTAGCAGGGGTATATACCTTTTTTCTTTTTTCCCCGTATGGGCCACCACCCATACGCAAAGAGAAAATAATAACAACAACAACAACAACAACAACGATAAAATATATATTAAAAAAAAAGAGTGATGCACAATGCAATTGCTCACCACCTGCAACCAATGGTCAAACAGCAATCGCTACTTCATGGACCACGCCTCCTATTTTTATATTGAGCATGATGTCATATGGTGTGGAATACCCCTTTGGTCAGTTGGGCCAGCTGTCCTGGCTATGCTTACTCCCAGCTTCTTGTGCATCTGGCAGAGCATGGGAAGCTGAAAAGTCCTTGACTGGTAGGCTCCTTAGCAACAACTAAAAACATCAGTGTGTTATCAACATTCTTCTCATACTAAATCCAAAATACAGCACTAGGAAGAAATTTAACTCTATCCCAGCCAAAACCAGGACAGTATTTCCAATAGTTTAATGTCTGATGCTAAGTTTTCTCTAAGCACTGAAAAGTCCTATTAACATTTACTCTCTGAAAAAGAACTTAATGAGGGCTAGGCTTATCTGTTTTTTCTCTTGCTTCCAAATACTACCCATCACATCAGAGACCCATTCCACTGGTTGGTTTATTTTATGATGCAGACAGAACATTGTGTCTTGGGCAAACAGGATGTAGCCATTTATTTTAAAAAAGCTTGATGTGAGAAAATGAGGTGTAAAAGATTTTGTTCCTGCACAGTGAGAGTATACCATGCAGAATCTGGGCTTGTACCAACATAAAAATTCAGAGCATATAGGCGTTTTAATAGACAACTCACGTATGTTGAATTTTACCATAGTTCAAGAATGGTCCTATTAATTTGGGCAGCATGATCTCAGTTTTAAGGCTAGCAAAATCTGGCATGTAAAGTAGTTATTTCTGAGGAAGTCAGAAGGAAAGATATGGAGTGAAAGGGGTTATTATGTATTCTTTGTGTATTTGAGAGTTCTTTGTTTAAAGTAATTTTCCCTGCATTGTTTCTCTGGAAGACTATAATCTGTTGGCTGATTTTGTCAAGATCTTTAATTGTGAACAGAAAATTATAAAATATGCTATTTTTAAATTATTCAGGTTCGCAAAATTCAAGTTGATTAATTTCTTCTCAAACAGTAATGCCTGTGCTCTGTTTATGAATGGCTCTGTGCCCAGATTATTTGTGCTTATGAGTGGCATTTCTCATTGGTGTTAGCCAAGCAATGATTCTTCATGCGAGGACCTCCTGAGTAGCAGGAAGAGATAGAACTTTGAGGAAAGTGTCTTTGTTTTAATATTCTCCAGAAGATGCCTGGGAGAAGCTGAGATGAGAAGTTATAAAATACTACGTCAAAGACAGTTTTCTCTCTTTCTGGAGTGAGACTTGTAGGATTGCTGGGAGCTGTTGGGATGAAAGCAGCTTCTAAGTAGCTGGCATTAGGGAGTGGGGTAAAGAGCTAGTGGGTAAGTGGTAGGATAAGAGCTTGATTTCCCTCCTTTTCCGTAAAACTTGCTTTTAAGGAACAGTCTCTTCGAGGACCATCTGCTCTGTCTCAGTCCCCTTGGAGGCAGACAGGTTTCAGGAGTGGGCATTACTTTGCAGGTCTTTGGTTGGAAGCCATAGCATGTGGAAGGTCTGCTCCATGAGCCTGGCTTCGATCTGTGGGGCTGGGCACAGAGCTGAACATGAAATACTTAACAAGTCATGCATGAAGGAGCCATCAACTACATCAGTCTGAGAGAAGCTGTTTTGTGCATGTTCTAAGTTATGTAGCAAGTCTTGCTCCAGGTGCTTTGATAGTGATATTTAAGAAGTTGCATCCGCAGTTTTTAAATTATGATGAGTCTTAAATTGTAAAATCACAAAGTTGACAAGAACCGAAGGATAAAGCTTTCTGAGGGAGAGAGAAGATTGCCTCCTGGCTAACACCAGCTCTACAGAATAAATGATCTGTAGTAGGATGTCCTAGTGGGCATTGCATTTCAGCACAAAATTCTTCAGGGCCCATTTATATTTCTAGAACTGAGTTCTGGAATAGTGAAAAATGTATAGAAAAAGCACAGTAAAGTATCTTTTGTGAGTTACTTGTAGCAATACTTGATGGCTGTGTATTTTAGTTCTTGCGGACTGCTGTTAGGTAGGAGAATTTTAGGTTGCTGCAAAGTACCATTCTGTCAGGGGGTCACAGTGACCAAATTGCCTATTTCTGCGATATTTCAGATGTGTTTGTCATGTTGTTACTTCCCACCTGCGGATAGAAGAAGATACTGTAGGAAAACAGGAATCAAAAGAACAGCTAGTACTGACCCAAGAGATATGAGAGGAAGCAGGATAAAATGACAAAGGGAAGATGCACAGCAGAGTGAGACGGGATGGAGAGGTCATGGTATGGAGGTTAGTGCAGGGAATGTGTTACAAAATCTGGGTATCATGTTGTGCAAATAGGCCAGTCAGGGAAGTACCTTTGTACCAAATTAGCATGGCAAGGAAGTGATGAGAAAAAACTCCACAGCCAGTCCTGCTAATAAGTCTTATCTCTGATCTTGAAGGGCTTAAAACAGTTTACTTTCCATGCCTGTGTAAGCCATTTGTGCTAGTAAATCAGAAGTGTGTGCTCCATATCCTGTTACCTTCAGATCTGCCTCAATAGCCACAAGCTGTGTAATGCCAAAAGACATGCCTCTATCTTAAAAAGAAAAAAAAACCCTAAAGGTCCTTTTGAAATTGAATCTCATTCAAGTCTATATAAACCCTTATGTCTGTGGCACACAACACACACTTCATGGCCTTGTTCCATTGCATTCACACCGACGTCCTGTGGTTTCCTTGTCACTTTTTGCAATCAAGTCACATGAAATATATTATTGTCTACCTTGTTCTGATAATCTTGATACCACATTTTCCTGTTGCACAAACATCTTTTTCAGGGTGATTTGATCTAGAAGTTTAAACCCAGCAGAAAGGAAACAAAATGTGAGATTTTTTTAAACATCCTACTTCACCACACTGAGAGCTTGTTCTAACTGCTGCATCCTAAATTTAAGTGTTGGGATCAAAGTAGGGTAAAGAAATGATGTAAGGAACTGGACCATATCTTCTTACAGCTCTGACACCATCAGTATCCTCCCAAAGATACAGGTTACTTTGATTTTAATTAGAGTAGTAAATTTATGCCCCTTGTGCTCCCACTCGAGAAAATTTCTAGTAAATTCATGATGGGTGGGTGTCACACAGGCTACCGCATTAGACTGGGGTTTAGCCTTGAACCCAGACTTCTGGCCTACATGCTCATTTTCACTCTGCCCTTCTTGTCTGGGCAGAGGGCAGGCAACTGGCACACTTGTGCTCTATGGCTATGGGCAACAAAAAAGTAACTGGCTCAAACCGTTTGGTTCAAGAACTGGAGGCCGTTCCGGGGCACAGCTGACACAGGACAGCAAAGCCACAGTCAGAGGCACTTGCCTGCTGTCAGTTTGCCTGTCCCCAGTATGGAGAGGTCGCCTAGCCCCTGGCCGTGGTCACTGCACCATTCTTCATTTCTCCCAGTTAGAAAACGTGACAGGTTGCCACAGCTAAAAACCAACATCCATTAGTTGTCCCATGACAGGGACAGGATGAGTTAAAACAGTAGCAGCTCTATCATGCAAGTCTTTTGATGAGTTTCGGCTATTTGCTGAAGGTAGCATTGATGTCACTGAAATAGTGACTCAGTTTGTGTGTTTCTTGAGTCACCTGCACTGAAACTGGCAATGTGTGTGCCAGTAAAGCCTATTTCAACTTTGGTTTTCAGTGATCCGAGCACGTTCCCCCCTCCCCCACTCTAAAACTAGATTGAGGCTGTCACCTGATAAAATCAAATTATGAGCCTTCCTGAGAAAGAAGAGCGCCTAGACCAAGACTTCTCCAGGTCTCACTTCATGTAAAGCCTTATATAAATATATAAAGCCATATAAATCCAAGGTAACACTTCTGCCACAGCAGCTTTTCCCCTGTTTCATCTTTCTGGGCTGAAGGCAAGATCCAGATCCTGCCCCTAAAACTCCCACTCACTTCAAGGCAGAATGTCTGTCAGTGAGCAAAACAGCTTTCTAGTACCTGGGGGAATGGGGTGGGCTGTGTCTTACATCATCTTCCTCCCTGGTGTGTCATATTAAGTGCAAGGTACAATCTTGCTCCATAGGCAAGAGCACATCTGCAGCTAAGCACCGTTCGCTGTGGGCTGGACTCTAGTGAGGTCAAGCTGTGGCGCTTCTGGGAGCCAGGCGCTGGGGTGGTGTGGGAGGCTGGCCACCAACTTGGCTGACCCTTTCTTTGGTCATATTGGAGTTGAGGTTTATGTCTCCTAAACAGCATATGGTAGTTTTCCCTCAGTGACCTACACTACAAGTGCACATGTGAGAGGAGAAACTAATTGCCATTGAAAGTAGCAAGTAGGAATGGGAGACCAGGTATAGTTGAACTAAATCTCCTACAGCCGTGAGTAGGAGTACATTCTAGGTCTGGACTGCCCTTAAGCAACCAGCTGAATTCCTTCAGATAGCAGCACTGAAACCAGCCTGTAATCATTGCCAGTAACACCTGACAGCAGGACTAGAAATCCTTTGCTTCTGCTCCGGGCTCCATTTTCTGCCACTGCCTTAGAGCTACCAGGTCTTAAACCTTCTTCTAAAGCCCTTCCCAAAGAAAAGGGAAAAAAGGAAGGGAAAAAGGGAAAGAAAATAAGAAGTGAAGGGCCTTCCTTTTACCAAAGGAGGCTATGTCAGTGTGTTAGAAATCAAAAGAGCCTTGGAAAAAGTTATTAATAGATGTAGGCCAGTGACATTTTCAAAGCAGATGGAGTTATTAGAGTGCAGAGAACAAGATGCCAAATAAAAGATTACTGGGGAAGAGAATTGGCTCTTTTTACCTTCAAGAATTACATAAAGTTAACTGCAAATGAGGACAGGGTTTACATGGTTGAAATTGCTACAGCTGTAAAAGGAGTAAAGGAAGTAGAGAAGAGGGAACGTGAGCTGGATTAGACCATCGTGAGACAGGTTAGTTTTACCTTACTGATGATGATGTGTTGTTGCAATAGTAAACAGCAAGTGAAGCTTGCAAGCAAGTAAATAGCAAGTGAAGTAACTGGGGTGGTGTGCTAAATTCAGCAGCTGGATGGAAGTCTCAGAAGTGTGTGATGTTTGGACAGGGATGCTTTCAGGAGGCAATATAAGTGATGAGAGCTTTTACTCTACTCTATGCAGCAAACCCTGTGCTGGAGTTTGCCCATAAATCATGAGCTCAGGTTTTACAATCCCATCAGTTAAATCCTTGAATCTCTCACAGTCTTGGGAAGAGGATTCAGTAGAACAGCTGGAACAACATCTCTGAAGAAACTGCTTTTCAGATCTCCTGAGGGAGGTAAAAATGGGCATAATTTATGCTGCACTGCTATTATTCATCCCTTCAGGAATTATTGTTCCACATGAGCAAAGGTAGGACAGGTAGGCTAAGTCGCCTGAGATACTGCTGAGCAGTGAACAGATGGCTGGAAAGAAAATATCTAACAGTACTTAAATGTTTTCCAGGGATGGCAAACTAGCCCTTATTTTAAGTAATTCTGCTGAGGAGCTGCTCATGAATTCCTCTTCACCACAGAGATTCACAAAACATCTATCTGGTGTGTATACATGGACATTGTAGAGCAATGGCATGTGGGGGACTTTCTATACATGGGTTATGCTGCATAGCCCTTCAAGAAAAGAACAAACAGTGTTTATTTCTTATGTAGGGCAATTTGCATTAAGTTCCTGTGAGTTATGTTGACATCATTATCAGAGAAATAAGGGCAAATAAGGCCATCATAACATTCCTTCTTGGTAAGGTAATGATCAAGCTAAACTCTAGATCATCAGAAAGCCTTTGGATTTTGAATAAGAATAGTTATTGATTGTAGTCAAAGTTATGAAGATCCTTCCATATGCCAGAACTATTGCATGATATGTCCTTCAGTGGGTTCCTGATTCGCTGTGATGAATGTGACGTGTGTAGGGCACATATCTGACAGCCTGTCTCAAAAAGCTGTACCCTTTTTGAGAAAGAGCCTAGAGATTGCCAATCCTCGTGAAATGGTAGGACATTTTGAATAAGGTGGATTCTGTCCTCTCAGGGAAGTGTTTGTGTCTGATGTATAGTAAGAAAAGGAACCCTAAAAGAAAAATAATGTAGTTCCTATTACACATGTCCTCCTAAACCCTTTAGAAGCAAGGTCACTAGACATGGGGCCCATCATTTGTGAGGAAGAAGTAGCTGAGAAAAAAGATGAGAAACTTTCCCATAAGTAATAGAGATTTATGTTAAATGTGGCTCTCATTTACTGTGGTTTTGAAGTGTGTGTCAAAGTCTGAGCTAGAACTCTTTCAACTCTTACTCACCCAGATTAGCAGAGAAAAAGCCTCTACATAAAGGTCCCTCCTGTGTTGCTTATCATCAACTTCTTACTGCTGAGAATGGCATTGATTACATGGATTTAAAATATGACCTGTCTCCCAACCAGGGATGTTCCAACCAGTATTCACTGATCAAAGCAGGGAATCTGAGGGCAGAAATTTACTTTGCAAGGACGCAGAGTGACCACTGTTAACAGGTCCAGACAGGGAGTTTTTGAGCATGTTATAGGTACAAACCATAGGAGAAGTTGGCTACCCAGGAATATGGACACTGCTCAGCTCGCTTGCATTTTATGAAAATACTTCAATATGAAGAAGACATTCTTAGACATGTTTCCCTGAAACTGGATCTCTGGTGACTTGCTCATCCCAGAGCCTTCCATTCCAAGAGTATGTTTACATTGACAAATCTTATTAAACAGCACTTCAGCCTGTGGTGTAAAATCTTTGCTGAGTCCATCCAGCATTTCCAGAACACCAAGGCCAGCAGTCTTTGGAGTTAGCAGATACTTGGCAGGCTCACACTCTTCCTGCTCTGAAAGAGACAGCATGAAGTTTCTTTTATCCACATTATTTGGCTTAGGCTGTGCCAGGCATTTCTGAAGCGTGGAGGAGTAAGACTTGGCTTTACTGTGTTCATATAAACCTGTCTTTGGAGAGTAGCTCTCATTTCAGCCACTGGGAAGTTTTTAATGCGATTCTGGTATTTTCTCCTTTAAGAAGAAGGCCTTAATTGCTACAGCTGATGGCTGGGTATCAGGTGTGGTATAGTTTTTCAACCTAACTATTGCTTAGTCAAAAGACAGTAATCAAAGGGACGGAAAAATTTTACCATTTGGGTGATTAGCCCCATACATCTCCCAGCTGTTTCCCCCCGTTTTTTTTAAAGCCTTTTGTTACCCACACTTTTTATGTGCTTGGACATCTTTTTCAGAATGCCAGTTGGTGATTTGTCAAAGTTATTTTAAAGCACTGAGGGCTTTTCTAAGACTGCGGCCACTGTATTTTCCAAGGAGGAGGAGAATAGAGTTATCCTCCACCAGATGCAGAACTGGACAAGAAATTCTAAGAAAGCCATGTTCCTCTTCACCCTCATGACATCTACTCCTGTGGCAGGCTCAACCTGAAGAGGTTGCTACCAGCCCATCTTGATTCATATCCAGTTGACTTTTTCTCCAAAGCTAAGTGACTACCAACCTGTAGAAGAAAGCCCTGCTCTGAAACTAAAAGTCTTGGGGACAGAATCATTTAACTCCACTGCCACATAACCCATTCTTTGTTGCACCCTGAGTAGTCTCTGAAAAGAAATTTGTCAGGCCTGGTTTCATTTGCCTCACCAAAGGTTACAGTCTGCCATTACCCTGGGTTGTTTCATAAAGAGCTGTGCATTTTGTCTTTAGGTTTGTAGTAGGTCAGTTTTTCACTCAAGTGAAGATGTTTTGGGCTAAGTACATGGCAGTCAGATTCCTGTGATGTATGTATTTGCAGAGGCACTTTCATTTTCACCACTTTCACGAGCAGAGTCCATCAAATAATCTGCAATAATTGTGCTTATTTTGTAGCTGGGAAACAATCAATCACCGTTAACGGCAATAGTCAAGCCTCCCACAAAATTATTGAGAGAATATTTGCAAAGCAATTCTTCAGACAAAGGTTGCCAACTATCACACAGTATTTTCAAGTAATGTTCTCAGCATTATCCACTGCCTTTTTTATAAAGTAACTTTTACCATGGCTCCTGGGTGCTGTGAGGATGATAGGAAAAGGATACTTCCATTTTCAGTCAGTGGAGGGGATAGATTTAACCCTTTTGGTTATAACCCTCTTGTCAAACCATTTTTAGTGTGCTTAAGGGCTTGTATTTCTCATTTTAGTTTCCCTCAGACTTGGGTTTCTCACAAAATGCAGCAGTTACCTCTTTCTTTTTAGGATTCTTCTCCTGAGGACCAAGCTGTACTCCAGAACAAACTCCTTTGAGCTGCCCAAATCAAGGGATTTTCCTGAGCAGCACAGTGTAGAGCAACCCCCATGACAGTTATATAGGCCTTTCCTCAACAACTTGTACCCATGCTTTTTCCATCTTGCCAACAAAAACTCTAAAGAATTGGTCTGTCAGGAGCTTATCTGTGAGTTCTCCTGAATTATCACTCAGGGAAGGGTTTTGTTTTATTTGACACCTCAGATATCACCAAATCTGTGTCACAATTGAGGTAGGAATTTTGCAACTGGTCTGACAAGTTGCATCATTCTAAATTAGCATAAGCAGCAATAAACCAGGCTATGAAATACATTTGTATAAGTAATGTATGCAGCAGTGTATGTCTTTGGCATGTTGCTGGCATGTTTTGAAGAGACACTTCTTCACCCCCTTTCAATGTTATATAGTCACATGATGAAACTATGTATTCTGGGGAAAACTGACATCAGAAGAATTTACTAACATCTTTCACAATGCTGAATTTGGGGAGGATTTTATTGGCCAAACTTACTGCATGGAAAAATTTTAAACACTTGGCTGTTTGTTGTTCAGTGGACTTCAGTGGACACCAGTTTCCTGTGCTTACATTAATGTACTCCTCTCTGGTTGAACTTATTAACACTCCCTTTCTTTTCCAAGGGTTGTATACTGTGTGGGAAATCCTGAGGTCTCTTGTTTCTAGCTGAGATGGGTTTTTTTCATAATGAGAAAGAGGAAGTTACATTTCTCTTCAAAATGACAAATCCTGGAGATTTTTAGCTATCCTGTAACCTTTTCTCTGATTCCCCAGGAGGGCCATTTCCTCACTGTTTTCTGATGCCTTCTTTTGTATTTGTGCTGGAGAGGGAATGTCAGTTTGTTAGCTACTCTGACAAATGACATGAGGGAGAAAAGCATTCTCAGAAGACATGTTTTAACTTTGGCAATCAAACTTATATCAATTTGAGAGAGTGTCAGAATTATGATGATTGATTCTAAGATATCCAGGAAGGCGAGTATAGGTTGGTAAAATCATAATAATGGATTTCTTTGTTGGGTTTGGGTTTGTAATAAAAGCACGTGCATTGATTGTTTCCCCGAAAAAGAATATCTCTAGGGGCCAGAGGCCACAGTAGTTGAGCTTTCTTTAAAAGAGCCACAGGCTCCTTGTCAAATTCTAGCATTCACAAATGGTCCAGACAGCATGCTTTAGAGATGCAGAGATACATAGAAATAATCTGTGCCTTATTCTGGTAAGAAGAAAATTGTATGTTGGTCTCATTAGCACGTATCACTGTTTTGCAGTAGCAGGTGATAAAATGTGGGGAAAAAAAAAAATCTGTTAAATTCAAAGGCTATGAGTTTCCCAATAACAACTGCATCACCATCTAAAAGCAAAGGCCTTCCTTTAACTCTGTCCTTCAATGCATGACAATTCTCAGTGTTCTCTTTGTGTGAGATATACAACAGCCGCTGTATTGATGGGGTCGAATATGTTTGTCCATCTGTGATAGCTGCCTGGGGGAAAGTGCTATGTTTCAGGTCTTTAAAAATATAATACTAGTCATGCAGAGACATACCAAAGCAATGTACTGGTAAGGCTCTGAATACTGTTCCCCTATCCTGAACTTTTTCTCCTCCTTTGTAACAAAGGATTTCTTCGCCACTGATGTGATCTCTTTCCTGTTGAGGAATCAGGCCCACCTCAAAATACAAACATCCTGCTGGCAGCAATTAAGAACCGTGTTCTGCAGATCACAAGTTTTAATCCTGTTGCTCTGACACCATTCTAGAAACTCTGCTTCTTCCCAGGCATCGTGCTGTCATGCCATAGTATTTCTCCCTCAGTAAAGGACTAACATTAAGAATTTTTTTCATAATGGCAAAAATACTGTGGCAATGTGCTTTAGAGCCTTCAAATCCCATGTCCTAGGGGGGTTTGCCATTTTTGATAGGCAAAGAATTTGATCTATGAACCAAAGGCCCAGAGGCTTTACTTTTATGCACACCAGATCACCCTCCCGATTGTAGACTGTTCAAGTCTACATTGTCTTTCCCCTCATGAAACTGAAATAACCCCAGTAACTGTTAGAATGGGGCACTATGAAAATATAGCCCACCAACTTTGAGCCCGTAAATCTTTACCAAAAGCTGGTAGACATTGTTCATCCTCAAATTAGTAATATTCTTCCTGTTCTGGAAATACTGAAAAAAAAAAAAAAGGGTATGTATCTCCCTGACTCCTCAAATACTCAGAATTGTAAATAATATAATTTTCTGACTTTTCCAGGTCTTTTATTTGGACCAGAAGATGATTGTTTATATGTCATCCAGAACAGACTGATTATAATAATGTATGTGTGCATATGTGTGTATATGCAATAATAATTATATACTATATATAGTATTTATCTATATGTAATATAAGACACTGATTATAATGATTTTCTTATCATCTGTAACTCTAGTACACACATTAGTGGCATCTATACTGAAGTTTTCAACCATCATTCAACCTGATTCTCAGAAGCCAAAACCGCATATGTGTCTAAGCAATTTTTAGAACAATAATACTGTCTACAACTAGGACATCTCAAAGGCCACCCTGTGCGTGTCTGCATCCTTCTCACCCAGACAGAGACAAGGAGATACCAGCAATCATGGCTATGGCTGCATAATATCTGGTGTTATTCGCTTTGCTCACTGAGGAAGTCTTTCACATCTGAGTAACATACTAAAGATCCACATATACCAAGATGAAAACACTCTTGTACTACATGGGAGTGCCACACATCATTAAAAAACAAACAAACAGGACCTTTATTTCATTGGGAGAAACCATCTCAATATTGACCTGCACAGAGTTTTGAAATTATTTGATGTTACTCTGCATTGACTTTTTTTACCCAATTCTTCATTTTTGATCATTCTTATAATTGTGTATCGTCACATCTCCAGTCAGCATAAAAGACACAGAGATGTTTGCAAAACACAGATTATTGACTGTGTTATCCTAAGTCCACTAGATATCTTCTCTTTTTACGGATGAGAATATTACAGGGCATAGAGTCAGTAATGCCTTGCCCCCACTTCCCACTGTTCAGATTGTTTCCACAGTTGGTCCTGAAAGGGGGCACCTGCCCTGCCCTTCTTCCAGGAGGGCACCCTTGCCCTGAGAGACTCCCCACTTTCACTGATTGCATCCATGGAGGGAACCCACACGTAGAAAACCCATTCGGCAGGATGCAGGGAAATAGCTAGAGGAGAGTAACCCATCACATACAAGCCTGAATATAATTATGGGAGACCCAAATATATCTTGGGCCCCAGAATATATTAGGGTGCTCTGAAGCCATCTGTCATTGCAGGGGAAAGGGTCTGTGCTATAGGGCTGCTTGTCTTAGGAGTAATTTCTTATGATGGGGACCTTGCCATGACAGCTGTGCATCTACTGCTACAATGTTCAGACATATCGCAGGAGGCAGGGAACAAAGTTATCTTGTTCAGCTTTCAGCTCAGCTTGGCACTAAGATTAGGGGTGTCCATGAGCTGGAAGGGGAAAGGAGGGGCAAAGCCTGTGGAGCGCAGCAGTTCTAGGCGGACCTTGTTCCTCTGCTAGCTGTGCTGCGTTAGCCAGATTCAGGAGCTTGATTCCTGCTTTGCCTCCTGTTCGCTCCATTTTCAGATGTCTGCAGGAGTCACTGAAGTCCTTAATCATGCAGCCTGAATTCTTGCTAAGGAATTCCTTCCCATCAGCAGCGGTACCCTGAGTTGCCAGTATCCAAGGGGAGAGGTGCTGAGCTGTGAAACTGGAGAGAGGAATTTGCTGTGGGCTATTTGGGATCTTTTGAGTTCCCAAGGGAAGCTCACAGACTCTTTGCCCATTGTGATGAGGAAGTGACTTTTTAGTTCTGCACAGTACCCATATTGCATGCTCCTGAAGTAAGTGGACTCCAGTTGCCCTTGATACACCCATCACAGTTTGTACTTTGTGGTAAACAGGTTTTGACACACAGTTGTTTGTAGTCAAAAGGTGAAGGTCGAGATCAAAGCTGGATGTTGGTGCCCTATCAGCTCATGTGAGGGCACCATGAGCCACACTCATGTGGCTTTGCAGTACACAGAGAGGCAGCAGCTGAGGTGACACCTCCATGGCTGCTGCATCCCAGCCAAGTGAGCATTCCCCATTTACAGCTGTGTGAGCTGGGAGCAGGTAGAGTTCAGAAGATGTGTAGAGATGGAGAAGGCTTTTATGATTTTATTCTATTTACACTGTGTATACCGGAAGGCCTGAAAGGAGGGGTCAGAGCCTTGCTGTTCCTACAGGGCATAAAGCTTACTCACTCAACTGAGGAACCTCCAAATTAAAGGTAGAAGACAAATATGAAGGAGCAAGAGGGGAAGAATGAAACAGAACACTAAAGAGATCAAAATGATTTGTGAGAAATATCATTTAGCTCCTTCAGTGTTCTTTAGGAAAAAAAGTGAGGTTATATATGTATTTATTTGGCAACATGACAGGCTTATAAAAAGTGTGCATCAATTCTATGCTCCTCAGAAACACTTCTGCATATTTGATAGATTAAGTTATTTGATCATCAAAGTCTCAATGTGCTTAGATAAAACAGAACTTTCAAAAAGAGATTTAGTTTGTAGGGTTTCAGTTCCTGGAAGCTGTGTGGTTAATAATTCATTTCAATATTACTAATTTTATCTTGGTAATATTGAAATTAATATTCTCAAAATACAGCCAATCTTGATAAAAGATTCTGACCTTGTTGCTTCCCCGAATATGAGTCTTGCTGAAGTTGCTGATTTTGATCCCAGGTTGTCATGAGAAGTTGTCTGGGTTTGTTCAGAAAGCAGCGTACACTTGCTTAGAATACAAGCAGGGAGAGAGTACCGTCTTCTAGCAGATCTGCTTACTCTGTGCATTTAGGGTTGTATATGCGTAGTTTCATTATGAGAATATTTCATTTATTTCTTGTTGCTGGGAGCCCTGCAGAGCAGTGGCACACTGAGAAATGCTTTTTCGGCTGGCCTCACCAGCTGAACTTCCAAACAAGGGCTTGATTCTACACATGTGAACTCACATTGCTGTTATTTTTATTTACTGTTATTTACAAGCAACATTATCTGTGACATGTATTGCAGCGCCGCATAAAGATCCTAAGTATTGCTCTGTATATGTTCAGTGGACTCTCCTAGAGTTATCAACGGGTGCAGGTGTCAGCAGAACTGTGCTGTAGGCCCACATCCATGTGTACAGAATCAGAGACGAGCTGCTTTTCATGCTCTTTGCATTGTTTTTCAACCCTTTTTGATGTAGCAGAGGAAACAATGTGTTAGAACTCTGTGTTGGGAAAGGGCCTGGCATCAGAGACTATTTTCTGCCACTTTCAACCCTCTGGGATTTCTTCAAATTTCACAACAGTCAGTTTAGTCTCAGGCTATTTACTGTGCTGAAGTCTCTTGCCTGAGAAATTTGTGGCCCTGACAAAACCTGAAGAGCCAGAGAAGGTTTGTGAAAAAAGCTAGTCCTGATTGTTCAGCCCTTATACAGGACCCCAGAGAGCTGCCTGGAAGGGAAGCTCCCAGGAACCTCTGAGTAGGAGAGATACTTCAGTGAGAGTTTTACTGTAGCAGTGCTGGGACTGGCCTGTAGAGTTGTTAGCAGTGGCCACCTAGGAACCACAGAAAAACTGCTTGACTCTCCGTTTTATTTAGTTCATTTTACATAAATTGCCTCTGCAAATAAAGGGATTGAATTTGGCTCAAATCTTTAAGCAAACTTAATGAAAACCACAGAGCTTTATCAAATGTTTGACTACAATGCAAGCACACCATGAAAGGACTATGAAATTTGCATTATTTTGATGTCAAATCAAAAGTAGCCAGATGTGGTAAAAGTATTCACAGATTAACTGTACTTTAAGCAAATGTGACCTGAATCTCAACCTTGGTTAAGAAAGTCCAGATCATTTGACTTTTGCATAGTTTGGAGTTTCATTAAAGTTTGTCCATACTGTTTACACTGTGAAATAAAGTGGCTTTGCAAAGCATTACTTGAATACAAGTTCTCCAAAGGAACAAGTTTGACACCTCTTCATTCATTTAGCCTCTTATAGTTTCCTTTTCCCTTCCTCCCTCTAAGGAACCCAGTTCAGTTGACAGGCATTGAGCAAACCTTCCCTAAAGTGCAGACAAAGGATAGCCCTCATCTGGCTTGCAGAGCAGGTATCATCTCTTCCACCCTGCTTCCTGTATGAGCAGAGCTACATGCAGAGCCCTTTCTCCTCTTCCTTCGCTCCAGAACTGCAGAAGACACACCATGAGCAGAGGCTCCTGCAGGGGAGGAAATTAGGCAGCTGTATCACAAGGCCCCAGGTGGGAATTCTGTAACCCAAAGGAGTGAGGTGGATGAAGGGGGAGAGAGTAAGACTCCCCTTCTTCCTCCTACACATGCCTGAAACCTCAAAGCTCCTTCTACTAGCCAGATGCCCCTAACTCCAGTGTCTCTTCTGTTTCCCTCATTGCACTAAAACCTCCCTGCCAGCTTGAATTTTGCGGGTATGTTTGAGGGGCAGTAACTGGGCGTAGCTCTAAACATGCTTGATAGTTTCCTTACAGCAGTATTAGTCTGTCACACATGAAACACTGGCAATGTGTGAGATACCAGACAATGATGTATAAAATAGTTGCAAAAAAACCTCCCAAAATTCTAAACTCTCATAGGAGTTTCCTTGCCCTTGGCAGATATAGGTCACCATCTGTCTGCAGGCACAGAGACTAGCCAGCATCCATCTGCAAAATGCCTAATTAAGGTGATTTGTAATTGTGTCAGTAGCATGTGGCTTACTCAATTTTTTGAGTATTTTACTGAGCATCCTGCTGGCTATCAAACAGCCCCCCCCCAGGAGGGGTGGTCTAAACATCCTCTAACAGGCTGAAGATTCACTGAGGGAGAGGGGGAGTGGAAGAGAAAAATCTCTGTAGTCCAATAGTCACTGGCAGTCACCTAAGGAGGGGCAAGACATAGTTTTGATTCAAAATCTATTTCGGTACTTTATCCCTGAATTTTTCACATGAAGTTCATTAGCAGTCCTTGGAATGGTACTGTGCAACCATTAGGCTTCAGGGGCATGCTCCATCCCACCTCCAGCTCTGTGACCTGCTGCAGTGAATCCCCTGGTGAAGGGCTGCCTCCAGGCCCTTCGGATATGACACCACAGTACTTCAATCACCTGTGGCATCCACTGCCCAAGCCAAACAGCTATACATTGGGTTGGAGAAGGCAGAGAGTTTCTGTTTCTCAACTCTGGTAGATCTCAGATAACACAGGACACCAATAGCTTACCAGAGAATGAGCCATGTTCTAGGTACATGTCCTAACCACTTAAAAAAATCCCTTTCTGACCTTAAATCCATTCATCCTGTGATAACACTTACGAATTCAGCTGCCGAGTGTGGCTTCAGGGAGCTACTGTATGCAGGCAAAGGAATTGCACTTTTCTGCTAATGGATTCTTTGGGCAAGATCTCTGGACACCTCAAGGTGCTGCAGACCCAGACAGGTCCTTTGTGGATTGCTCAGTACCACTTAAATGCCTGAAAAATGATCCTTCTTGCTCTTGCTCTAGACTCACATTCTTTGTCTGCATGTGCAAGCACCGCAGAAAGCAGAGAAAGTGTAGCTTAAAAATTACTCAGAAGTGATTCCATGGTCACGTGGTGTGATGCTCTGGTTAGCCATCAAAGCGGCCTGACTGAGTGTCTACATTAAAAAAATCCACTGCATATGTTTTATTCCACTTCTTAGTAACGTTTCTCTGCATGTTTTTCTTCACAGCTGTTGTTTTTATTGGCATCTACTAACCGAACACTGTTTTTTCATGGAAAGGGAAATGGGTCACCATTACTGGAATGCAGTTCAGGTCTCTGAAAGACTCTTTGGCTAGTTGTAATTACAGAAGGAGAAATGTGGTCTGTGTGCTGAAGGTGTTTGGGGTCACTTGGAGACTTGTGTTTGAATTAATAACTGCGCTTAGTGACATGAGTTTTCTTAAAACATATAGAAGCCTCTTTTCTCACCAAATAAAATGTATGTTTTCATCATCTTGAGCAAAGAGGATATTTCTTTTACTCAAATTTTCACTGGAAATTATGAATCATGAGGCACTATTGAACATGGGCCATTTTCTTTAGAATGTCCATGTTTTCCAGTAAAGAGCACACTTTTTTTCTTTAATCTTTAAACGGAAAGATTACTAACACACTTAGCAGGAAAGACAGGGCTTGTTTCATCTGGGTCAGATTCCTGATGGAGATGAAGTTTCCTTTAGCTTTTGAAGCTGATGAGACAGATGTTGCAGTAGGAAATGCTTCATACCTCTTTTCATTGGCTGCGTGAAAAAGAAACAAGGAAATGCAGAAAAGGTGACTCTTCAACTACAGGTGAAGAAGTGCTCATCAGCAGCTCTTGCACTCCCTTGGTATGGCTCCTTGGCCAGGCTAGACTGCTGCAGACCTGTCAGGGGTGGATCAGCTCCTTCACAGAAGGAAAAGCCATGGGTAATGACTAGTGTTCAGGATGGCAGTGTCTCCATCAGACCTTTATATGGGGATGAAGCCGCAGGCTAGAGAGTGTTCTGTTGAATAAATATATTGTGCTTGAAAGAGATCCTTATTCACTGGCTACATGTTTTAGTCAGTCCTTTGAGTAAAAAACATGGCTTTTTGGAAGCAAAGATACTTTTTGCTCTGGCAGTATGCCTTAAGAGTTGCTTATTTTAGTCTATCATAGTCCATAGAAGTTACTGCCTGGCTAAGGTTTTGTCAAAAAACTTGGTGGATGCCAGATATTTTTCTGGAAGGTACCTGTCCTCACAGGCAATGTTTGCCATCTTTTACTTTTATTGCAAATGGGGACTGTGTCATGGTCGTGAGGTATTGCAACTCCCCAAATCCTAAATCCTTTGATTTAGTTTATCTTCCTTACACTCCTGGAACCCACACATCCCTCTAACATGACCATAACAATCTCTTTAATTTCTGTTTCATGACCACTGTATAACCAAGCAGGGGCTTCTGCCACGTGTCTCCCCTGAGCTTCCCCTTTTTGCGCAGATGAGCTACTGTAAAGTCCTGCCACTGACAGCCTGATGCCCCAGAGCGCTTCCCATGCTGCAGGAGGGAATGTCCTGGCTGGGCCTCTGAAGCACAGGCCTTAAGGTAGATCAGGCAGATTTCCATGGAGCTGTGGTTGTGACTGAACAGCAGGGGCATAGCCAGGAAAAGGGACGGAAATACAAGCATTGGTCTGGCTTTCAAGGATGTAATAGCTAGTAAGAGCTACCTAGGTATATCTCAGTTTCACAAGAGCAGCAGCACTAAGCTCTGATTCCAGCTCTGACCCTTGTGACACTCTGTTGTCCCTTTGTCTCATGGTCACGGTCCTGCCTAGCTGCATGGGAGTCCCATGCCAGCCTGATCAACAGGAGGATCCATAGATAGGAGGATCAACATAGGCACTTCTACTGGCACTCAGCCAGGTGCTTCACTCTGTTTCACTCTGGACCCTGTTTCAGTGAGGTCCAAAAGAGCCTTAATGAGCAACTCCTGTCTTTTTTTTTTTGTCTTACAAGGGAAAACTATTTCCTTGAATAGACAGACACAAGTACCTTACATTTTGTGGAGGAAAGTAGCCAGCAAAACATCTGAGAATGCCAGTTTTGAGCTTCCTCCTCCAGAATTTGGCCTCAGTAGCCTGAAAAGCCTATGCAGAGTTCTCATACTCCATAGATTATGTTCAGTTAAACTGCCACCTTTGGAAGGCAATGGGCTCCTTCCTGCTCTCATCAGCTGGTGCTAACATAATTTCCACTTTTCTCAGTGTTTCAGACATATTTTTCAGAAGAGCCCTAGGGCAGCAAATGATCCTTCCTTCTCAGCAGGGGGAAAGGGAATACCCCCTTGCAAGTCTTTGAACAATCCAGACATTAAATCCTGGCCTCAATTCTGAGAGATGGCAACAAACTATTTAAGCTGCAGTGAAACTTGCTCCTGCAATGCATTGGGACAGAGGATGAAATATCATTGGTGACGGATTTGCCAACAGTGTACTAAAAACTGGGAAGACTGATGCAGGTTTTAATATGTGGAAGATGTTTGGTATTTCAAAGTTGTTAATGTTTGCATTTTTAAAAAATTATTATGCTTGATGTGTGCAGCAGCTAAATCTTTCTTGTTGATAATCAGGGCTGATTTATCTCTTTTTAAAAATTGATCTCAAGCCATACAAGATCTTATGACTCCCAGGAGGAATTAAATAGCTCAGGCATACTCATTTAGATGAAGTTCACGCCCTGACCTCTTCTTCATAGCTCCAGTTCACACCTGTCCGGTTCATTTTGCCAGAAAAGCTGTTTAATCCTTCCTATTCCTCCCTTTTCTCCAACCAACCCACACACTGAATTGAACTCATAATCATAGAACATAAATACAAATTTCAAAATTTCATCTCTCAAGGAAATAGGAAATTTTTATGACAGTGCGTAGGCTGCTATAGCAATGATGGACTGGACAACTCAAGGTACTTGGGTATATGGAGTGTCTCTTTGCAGTTAAAGTCAAACCAAAGGCAAAGACTTAGATCCAGCTCCCCAGTAAACCTTGTATGGGCAGAAGTCCCCACCAACCGATTGGTTTTATTTTTAACTAAATAATTTCAATGACCTGTATTTTTTCTATTTTTATTATCGCTGTGTTCTTCTGCATGGCAACTTATAGATTCACATGCATAAGGAAGTCTCCACATTGTAAAACACTTTATGAATAGCAGTGTATGATATCTTCAGTACAGATCCTCATTTAGATTCGTTTGTTTGCTTTACTCTAGTTCGAGAGCATCTTTTCCCCATCCTCAAATAAACTTAGTAAAAGTCTGTAAGAAGTATGATAGAATTTAAAACTACTTGAACTTTGAAGCTAATAAAATACCTGTACTAAGGGAAAATGGACCACAACATTTCATAGTGTCATTTCATTCCCAGTGCTATGTATTAGGTACGAAATTGCAATCTTCAATCTAATCATTAAACTCCAAGAGCATTCAGATTTGGTTCATAATTCACGCTGGGAAGACAAGCTTGCAAAACACATTATCAAGGTTCGGATTTCAAACCACCTCAAGATATGCAGGTGTTAAAATTATGATATTGTCATCATTTATCCTTCCTTAAATTTTGGAGTAGCCATAGTTGTCATCCTTAACATCTTTCACCTGTTCACATTAGATCATACTATCTGTTTAGCAAGATTAAGTTTGCTCAAGTTGTAAATTTTTATTTCAGGTCTTAACCTTCAAGGAGATTATGAGTAGTTCTTTGCCGTACATACCTATTTTGTTTACTGACTTACTGACTTCATACACTCCATACTGCTACGGACTGGGAAGATCTAAAGGGCGTTAGTGAGTGTAAATACATGTGGGGTGACTTATAGCAATGATAAACCAGAAAGGATGAAAGCATCTTACTGATACTGCATCTCATGTTACACGTTGTATGTTGTATGACAGAAACTGGTTTTACACGAACACTGTTGTTAGGGATTCAGCTCCTGGAAAAGCCCTAGCCAAAATACTTTTTCAGTCATATTCCCCATAAAGCAATAGAAGACAAAGATGGCAAGGGACAGGTTGTAGAACCCCCCTCATGGACTGTCATACAATTGTAAAATTTCTGTTAAAATCCTAAACCTGTAGCAAACAGAGAAAAGATAGTTTGAGATTGTGTCTTAGTAGTATATTTTACTCTCAAACCTCTGATTTCCTGGACATTATTTGGATGTACTGATTCTTCTGCTTGTCTTGAAAGTGGATTTTGTAGAAGAGTTGGCTGAAATATTCTTATTTGATTTTTTTTCCCTGCTAAAATGGTCTTTTCCCAAAACTGGGAGTTTCCAAAGAGAGTTTTTACTTTTTGAAATGCTGACCTGTTGGAATATCAGGCTTTTTGTTTATTCTTATTGACTCCTTTTTTGTTTTCTTTTATTTTAATCCTTTCTTGTCACACAGTCTATAGACTCAGCTCATGTTACTTTTTTCATAGTTTTTTTTTTCTCATTCTGGCATCCTTTATCTTCTTCCAGCTCCTTTTGATTTGGAGGTATTGAAGAATGGCAGAAAGAAACTGAAAAATGTCCCGAAATAATCCAGAACATTATCTGTATATTGCATAAGGGATTAAAAGAAAGGAAGAGATGGGACAATACGATTAAAGACTTCCTCATGAAAATAAAAGGAAACAAACAGATCCAAACAGTGTCATTACCTCACTGCATAGAAAGAGATCCAAATTTTTGGTTTTCACTTTTTCTATAATTTTTTTTCCTTAGTCCTTTTCCTGTTTCCCACTAAGATGCTATACAGGGAGAAATTGTCCCGTACTCTCTCCGCATTGCACTGTGGATTTTACAGAGCTTATTTCTTTCACACGACAAGCATGCATGCATGCATGAATTTTCTTATGGACACATGTGGCATAATAAAAAAGTCTTTTATTAAGAATAAAAATCTCTTTTTCCAAAAAGAAAGCAGTGATGGAACCTGAGACTTCCAAAAGCTTTGTTACAATGAGTATAAATCATTTATCTCTCCACAGTAGAATGTATGTATTTTGAACTACCTTGTTCAGACTTTCATCATTTGTCCTTTATGCAGCAGCATCTCAAGGCAACCCTCAAGTTTTTCCTTCTTTCAGAAACTCTCTATTCCTTGAATTTCCTTCTCAGTCTAGTGAAAGGTTCCAGGGGATGGGACTTTCCACTGTTACATAGGATCTTGCATCCAGCATTTCTTATAGGCAGTAGAGGTTAGCTATTTTCACCAATAATTTTCGAAGGCAATAATTGTCAAAGGCAATAATTTTCAAAGGCAATAAAATTTCACCAATATTTTTTTAAATGGTGAAACCAGTGTATTTATGGATGTATAGAGGAGAGTTTTGTTTGCTGGAGAGGTCAAGTAATTTGGCAAAGGTTATGTGGCAGAATGACAGGAGAGAACGTAATGTTACCCAATACACCAGGGTGCCCCTCTACATCTCTGCCTAGGAGCTGGTTATCTAAGCAGGGTACCTGCTGTGAAATTCGCAGTCCCCACTTCATTTGATGCTTTACGCATTTCCCCTTTGCTTAATGTCACAGTTGACAATTTGCACCTTCTCACTGCAACACTTCTATGTATTTAGGTGTTTGCTGAGGAAAACCCTGTTCTTGACATACCAGCTTATGTCCTCTCCATGCCTGACAGTCCCTGTTTGCCCTATCGAATTTGAAACCAGCCTTCTGTTTGCCAGACAAGCAGGCTATGAATCTTTCACAATAGTGTCCTCTGACGAATATTTGTTTTTTCGATTAGTTATAGAGAGAGTCAGAATCAGTGCACCGCTCTGCTTCTAGCAGCCAAATGGTGTCTGGCAACATATCCAGGCTGGATTCCCAACCGGTCACTTATGGTCAGAGTTTTGATGAATTTCACAAGAAGCATGAAGGATTGATCATTTCATTCATACTGAAGGCTCTGAGCAATTTGAGGCAGGTCAAGTAACCCCTGAACCCACTGGGAAAGTAGTAAAAGTTTCATGTCAAACCACAAGAGGAAGATAATTGCAATGCAGAGTCCGTGAATACACGGGCCGTATGGACTGTGTTGTATTTGTGCTGCAAGACATGTGAATAGGAGAGATCATGCCTCCTAGTTTAGGGACTGATCCTGCAGATTTGAACTGATTTAAAGAACAATTGCAGTCTTGAAAGTAATATATTCCTGGTAGTAAAAGAATTCAGAATTTAATTAAATAAGAGGAGCCCCAAGGTCTGAATGGCAAAGATGTATTGATAGCACAAATACGAAAAATGCAGATGTGCATACCTGAGGTACTGTGTCACAGCTAAGTCTCTGCTGTGCTCTCTCAGGTTTTGTTCCCCTGCTGTCCCACAGCTTGGTGCAGGAGAGCATGTGTGCATACCACACTCTCCTAGTGTGGTGCTAAGAAGCTTGACGGTGAATCTGAGGATGAATTGATAGCATCAGGCTAAACTAGCCCTAACAAAAGGGCATGTGCAATATGTCGAGAGTGCTTCATGGCTGTCCCACAAGGACTGGCATTGGAGGTAGTCTTTTCTTTTTTTGTCCCCAGTGGAAAGTTTATCATAAAGGAGACTGCAGAAAAGAAAAGTTTCTTCTGTAGCAGCACTACAGGAATCTACTTTCAAGCAAACTCACTACATTTTCTTCAACTAAAAGCTGACATCTTTAACACATTGTTAGCACTTCATGTACAAGTCAGTGTATCAGGCAGTGTGCCACTTAACATACAAGGCTACAGCAAAACACAGCTCAGAACAGTACTAGAGTGGGTGTCTCATGACTGAGCGCAGGACCATCATGAGAGCTCAGGGAGGCTGGGAAAGGTGAGGAAATGCTGATTTCCCATTGTCCAGGTTCAAGTAGTTGGAAACCTCTGCTGCCAGAATTTCCATGCCACAAGCAACTTATACCTGGAATAGGAATGGAGGATGAGTTACATGCAACCCCCATACATCTGAATCAGTCCAAATTTTGCTTCTGTTCTGTATCCCAGACTGCTTCTGGCTGCTGTGCAAGGGCTTAAGTAGTTAGGAAGTTCCTCATTCTCTACAGATTATTTGCCCTTAGCCAGTAACACTCAGTAAATCTAACAAATCACTTCCCCCGAGAGATTTTGGGTACCACACATCATCTATAGCATCTGAATGGAACAGTTTCACATCTCTTCCTCAAGCATGAGATCACTACTTTGCGCTGATGTGAAGCAGTTGCATTTCTAGGAACCAGCCCACCATTCCGATTCAAAAGGTTTCCAGAGATTTTGCTTTTCATTTCCTCCTCCTGCTGCATGGCAGCATGAACTCCCTTAACAAGCTATTGTAACAATCTCACCCACCAACCCACCCACCTAGAATCAATGGGAGACACAGAAAGCAGCCCTCTCCCTCCCAGAGAAAGCCTTGCAACAGATACAGAGGTACAAGTACAACCTCAGATTCTTGGTTTTTTAGCTGCATTCACTGCTGCCATGGGCATGTATTCACTGTTGTACTCATGGGAGTTGGGTTCACACTGCTGATTCTGCAAACAGAGAGAAAATGCCATGAATTTAATTTCTGGTCACTAACCTCTGACACTCCTGCCTTTGTTCTTTAAGTAGGGCAGTTACTCTGACTGTTTTCACTGAGAATATTAAAGTCAGAATAGACAGGCACTCATGCAGAAAACTTGTAATAGAACAAACTGAAAATGAAAAACACGTATTGTCCAAAAGAGTAACTAATATCCATGGCCTCCTTTCTTTCCTGAGTCAACTGGTTCTTTGTTAAGTGGGTTTGCTCCAGAACAGAGCTAGAATTGCTCCACTGATGATTTGTTTCCCCTTCTTGAAGAAAACAATCAGGTGAATTGCTTACCAAAGTAATTTTGCTGACCTGTGCAGCATTTCTCCTCTTTCCTTTGATTCCCAGCCTTTAAATCAATAAACAATTCTGTCTTAGAAAAATTAAATCTGAGCTGCTGTCATCAATGACTGAATTCCAGTGGTAAATTAATAACTCAGACTCTTTGTCAAAAAACACATCACGTGCTGAGTGAGTATGTGCCTGTCCCACCCTCTAAATCTCATTAAATCAAGTTCCCATCCATCCCCCTTCCCTCTCCTTGGAAGGAGAGTTGTGCAGAATCTCACAGACTTGCTTACCTTGTTCCGTAAGCAACAGGCTACAACACAGCAGATACAGGAAATCATGGCAAACATAATCAGGCCAATAATTATCCATGACATGAGTCCCAGTGAAATGCAGTTGTCTTCCTTATCTGGAGATGGGGAGGCAAAAATGTCATCACTGATAATTTGCATTTTTTCCCCCTAGAGATAACTTTTCAAATTCTTTCCCCTCTTCTCTTCATATTAATAAAATAGCAAAAGCGAGCTCTGAAGAAGGACTTTCCTGAGGTGAAAAGCCACCTTGGAAAAGTGTATTCAAGTTTTCCAGAAGGAGAGATGAAACTGTTGGTACACAGGGCTAAAAGTGTAGACTGAAAAGAAACAAAGCCAGGCTTGAGAGCATGATGGTATTTCAGATCTGAGCAAGGCTTAAGTTTACATTCAGTGAGTACCACAGGTGATTTAAAGGGCAGTCTGGTCTAAAGAAGGGTGGACTTTGGCAATCATGTTGGATAGGAAGGCAAGCTGAGGGACACAAGATTACCCTTGCCCAGATCTGGGAGAAAATATGATAGGACATGAAACATATGGCAATAGCTATGAGCATCTGGTTATCTGCAGACAAAAAAGGATGTCACAGCTTGATTCTGAGAAGCTGTTTTAAGTTCAGAGAGGGCTGAGAGATAGTTTGACCCGACGACATAATTTTAGCTTAGCATTTCAGCTTCTATCTTTGTTTAGCCCTGGTGTTGAGAGATAGGAAAAGATGGCAAGGGAAGGACAACAGCCATGTTGCAACTGAACTATATGGAGAATGAAGAAGGGGTGTGAGCAAAAACTAACAACTCTTTCTGTTTAATATACCAAAGACCCACTGAGTGAAAGGCAATTGAAAATTAAAGCCTGTGCATCAGGTCTTCTGAAGTTAGTCCAAGCCTTCTCAGTAAAAGGCCAAAAATTCTCAGTGGTTGTGGATCTATTCTGCTCTGAGAAGGCTCTAAAGCTGAAGGCCTGCTTCAGAGAGGTGAACACTATCTTCTTCACATCAGTGTGGCATCAGAGTTCCATATACCACTACTAGCACAGTTATTTGACAGCTGATTTTATTTTTATCCTAGGCACATGAAGATAGCTCTCAGAATGGATTCTTTTTCCCTGGCTAGAAATAATCTAACATTTGTATTCAGCAGCTTGAAAAACGGACAATGGGAAATTTCTGCTGCAGGCAAAGGTGGGACTGCAGTACTCCAGAAGATGTAGTCTAGCTAGCTTGGGTGCCACCCAACAATATGCAGAGCTCAGCATGGCCTGCAAAACCTGCCCAAGAAGATTAATAAATACAGAGAGGCCATGCTGAGCAGTCTGCCAACACAGCTCCACTATTACCAGCCCCCTGCTAAGTAGTTTTAAGCTGTCTTGGAAATATCTGTGCAAACTCCAGTCACATTTTTCACTGCAGCATAGCTATGCCCAATGTCTACTTATCAGTAAACTGAAATGAGGGGAGAAAAGAAGTAAACTTACCTTGGATGTACAGATAGGTTTCTTTCAGCCGGCAATCTATATAAGGAGGGGGTAAGAGCATCTCCAGGCAGTAGGTATAAATGTCAATATGCTTTCTTTCCAGATTTTTAAGAATGAAAGTGGTACTGCTATTTGAATGCTCTGTCTGACAGTAGGTGACATTACTCTTGGGGATAACTTTCTCCTCACTCAAATGGAGTGCACAGATCTCCTTCTTTTCAAGCCCTTTGAAGAGGGTCATGCTGAACTCACTCACATTTTTGGGATTGGGGAATGTGAACCTGAAGTTTCCATTTTCAAATTCCACCATCACCTGGGGGTCAGAGACATGAGGCTGATCTGAAGACATGAAAACAATAAGTACAGTCACTCACATAGCAATGAAAAGAATCCCTAAAATGTTAAGAAACTCATTTAAACAGAGCAAGTGAACCATGTGATTGAAACTTAAGGCATGTAGGTACTCAGAATAGTCTGGCTGTGGAAAGCAGCCTGCACAATGAGATACTAGTGCCTCATTCTGATCATGTCAGACATTACTGAGAAAATAAATGAGATGAGATAAGACCTGGCCTGTTATCCACTATAAGGCTGGAGAGGTCACTGTTAGCATTGGATCAGTGAGTTACTTGATAACGTTTAAAGGGCCCCTTGGACCAAACACTATATGGACATATAATCCCTGCCTCAGACTGATTGTCCTATTCATAGATGAAAAAAGGTGGGACAAAGATGATGATAATTATCTCTGGTTTATGGTTCATAATCTGCATCCTAATGATGTAGCTGAAAACTTAAAATGGGATGTGAACCGAAAACTCCTACATAAATGCCTTAACCACAAGACCTATCTTTCCCTTCTAGAGTAGATACTGGTTTGAGGCATGATACAAACTTTAAACCTAATTACTTAGATGGCTATAGCACCTTTATCACTAACATAATGGGAGGAGTAGAGGACAAATGTCACTTTGTGCATGCACCCACATGCAATCCAAAAATCACATTTGACCTTCCCCAAAACTGTCTGAAAAACTCTCAGATGTTGTGCAACTCCATTTTGCAAATTTCTTGGAGGAAAAAAAGAAAGTCAACTGACCGAGGACCTCCTGCTACCTCACAGTTTGACTCTGTAAAATCAGCGACCAATAGCATGGGAAACTCCCTCAGACAAAAATGTGTTAAAGTGTGCTGTAAAAAAATGACAATTTTTTCTTCAAGGGCAGTATTTTCTGATCTAGAAAGGCATTTAAAACCATAAACCAAATTATGCAAATGCGTCTTACCTATATTTTTGCACGGTCTTGACGAGCAGCTATCAGCTCCTGAAAAATACAAAATTGTTTAAAATTCAAGGAGATGCAGGAACAGGGGCCGAGCCATGCAATGTTAAGGTGCTGAAGTTATTTTCTAATTTTTTCATTAGCCTATCTGATCCTGTCTGTGCTATACTATAAAATCATATGATGTGATAAAAGCACAAAATATAAAAATCAAAGTAGAAAGAAAATGCATAGAGCAAGAATTAATATTGATCTTACATATAGCATTTACAAATTCTTAAAACACCTCTGTAAAGTAATAGATGTACTTCATAAATAGAAGCTGAGATGAAAGTAAAATCTCCCCCAAAATACTGATGAAATGTGACCCCAAATAAAAGACCATACTTTTGATTTGTCATGAATCCATAGTCTGCAATGAGCCAGCATCATACTTTTTTCCAGACCAAAGCGCTCATTTCCGTCTATGTTCATTCTGTTTCCCCCTCTGCTCAACACTGCATCAAAACATCTTCTTATAGCACATCCAGAATGAATATCTGGAAGATGTTCCAATACATACAGCAAGAAAATATTCAAGCAATGCATATGATTTTGTTCCTTTCTCAACAGCCAAACTGCATTCAGTCCATTGTGCATAGGCAGCCTCCATTACAGGAGACAGGCACATTTTTAATAATTGTTCTGGATCTGTTTTTTAAGCCGCTGCCTCCATCACCACCCACTACGGCGATACTGAGGGTGGAATTTCCTGGCTGGATTGGTGGCATGTACCCCTTTGAAATGGTTTGTATGTCAGTACTGGCAGCATAGCACAGCCTGATAGTGTTTCATTTGGAAATCTTCTTTTTGCAGTGCCCTAAAACTAAAGATACAGACAGGTACACAGGCAAGTAGAAAAAAAACCGCATCTTCTCTTCCTGTTTTCTGGTAGCCTGAGTAAGTTCTTCAGAGGCTGCTTAGATTGAAATATACTGTACCTCAGGATTTTATGATGCTAAGGAAATACGGGGCAAATACTTAAAGACTTTGATGGACCATCGTATTCTTCTTACTACTACATGGTAGTCTAGATCCACACAGAATAGGTCCCCAACTGTACCAGGTATTGCACTGATTACACCGTATAAATAATCTTTTTCCCAAGGCACCTGTTATCTTTGACATCCACCCTGCATAGGCACAGGAACAAGATTATTCTCGTTTCGGTACCTTTGTATGCTCTCAACTCTTTCTGGATGGAGGCAATCTTTTAGTGTCCATGCTTTTTCCTTCCTTGAATTCTTGCTCCCCAATTACCACCATTGGCAAGGGCATTGCAATGAATGATACTCGTTTAAAATATTTTTAGTGTGACACATAAGCTAATGGACTTCTGGAAGGCGCTTTGCGATGCTCAGTTGGAAAGCAATAGAAACTTATCCCTTTCTGATTGATTTACCCTCTTCCTAGTTATCAGATTCTTCCTGGTTTACAGTGAGCAGTCAGCACCCTTATCTAATTCAGCGACAGTTCTAATATCTGCACTTCTCTCAGGACTATTACTTAAGTGTGTGATAACAGACGAGGTATTTGGCATCTTGGTGTGAAGATAAGACAGACAAAATGCTCAGCTCGCCAACCCATAGTGAAATAGAGCTCTAGATACGCTTGAAAGTGCAAACCCTCCTAATGGTATGTAGTCTCAAAAGCTGAAAGCAAAGGTCAAATGAAGAAACAGTTCTCGACTTGCATGTTGCATGGTGAAAGAAAACAGCTGCTATGAGAACAGCATTTGAAATAAAGGTCTTTTAAAATGCTCTGTAGTTTGATGGCCTGTAGTTTGGTAACATACACCTTTAAAATTAGGCCCAACAGCAGACAAATTATTTAGGGAAGGGAAGAAAAAAACAAGTGTATTGATATAGCAGAAGCTACGGAGCATGGTGAATACGTAAGCTGACCTGATACTTTTGAGAAGCACCCACCTGTAGGTGAGACCTCTACATTTGTCACTGGTCATCTGAGAGGAGAGGCAGATGCTGACTCTGTCGGGGCAGCTACAGAGCCAAGTGGTGCCATATTCCCCCAATGCCCCAGAGGAGCGCCAGGCTACCCTACTCTGAGCGCTAAATTTCATTTCTCTGTTTGTCTCTGAGAATAGTTCAATTTTGCTGTTCGCTAATGAAATCGCCCTTTCACACCAGGTGGTTTAAAATGTTTGTCAGAGATCATGGTTTTAATCCTTTAATGGAAAAGGGCAGAGAGAGGTCATTAAGCATGTAGTTCATGTGATCTTGTGGCAAGCTGAAAGATCATTTTGCATCCTCTCAGGCCCAGAAGCCTTAACTGCCTATTTTCAAGAAAGACTCAGTAATGTATTTCTCTGAATGAACATTTTGGTAAATGTGATGCAATTAGTATTCCTCTGAAACAAGTGACCATATAGAAGAGTGTGCTTAGCATAGTATAAAGGGAGCACATTTTAAAATGAGATTAACAGTGCCTGTGATTAAAACACAAAATTGTCTACATGGATGACCACAATGAGTGAGATCTGATGTGAATTTCCAATTCACTAGCTATTCAGCATCAGCTCCTAATGTGGATACTCTCACTGCATACTAAAAGGTGGCTTATTCCCCCCTCCCTGTGCCTGATTGCTGTCCTCCTGTGCCCATTTGTACCAGTTCATTCCTAGGGTATCCTGTAGACCTGTAACACTCGGTGGTTAATGGCCAGACACATTTGGGATGTCATTTGCCAAGCTACAGTCAGAATAAACGTACATTTAGTGGGATGGGAGATAGGAAACTGGGGCTTAAACATCCAATAATGTTGAGAGATTCACTCACTAAACCTCCCTAATACTACCTCAAAAAATATGTTGGAAATGAACAGAAGAATCTCACTGGTTCAGTAGTAAAAACGCTGAGATTTGGCCTTAAGGTTCCTTTTTGGTATTTTTCATAAAAGAGCTAATTCAATTGCATATGAGAGTTTTGAGACAAGAGGAAACAAATTTCATTCATTCATTCATTTCACAGCAGTGTCACACTGTGGAGTTGTGTAGAGTTCTTCCTGCCTCACCTCATGTGGAGCAGAGTGTCAAGACAAATACTTGGATCAGATGTGAATCCAAGAGATGAACATGTATATGAAAGTAACATCTTGCTGTGTTAAACTATGAGAGTGTGTGTGTACATTCTATGTATATGTGTATTTACAGTCATGTACATTTCCATCTCCATTTCATCTTTACTGCAGTGGGAAAGCACTTTGGCAGAGGTTTGGGGATTTCTATGGTAGTGTGTTTGGATACTGAGGCCAATGGAAGGCAGGTTATTTTCGTTTTAATGGGATTGGATTGCCATTTTGAGCTTTCTGGTTGCTCTTTGGCAGACCCAATGCTATTTACAAACATCACCAATCCATTACACATTTTGGTCCTAACAGAAGTTTAAAAACCACTTTTGATTAATTTTAAAACTTGGGATTTAGGATAGAAGGATAGAATACTCCTGCTTGGTTTTCTTGCTGTTTGTTTTATCTGCCCCAGCTCTCAGAAAACTAATTAGCTGATAAAAAGAACAAGCATAATTTCAGTTGGGTGTGTTTGCCTCTGAAGATGAGCAAGGAGAGTGCAGACCCTGCCTTTAAAACAAACACATTTGCTTTGTTAATACTAAATGCGTAATGAAACCACACACATTTTTTTAAGTTGCTATAGCTTTGACCTTTCAAGGCACTCTGAAAGATGACACTGTCAATTCAGTGTCATTAGTCATATGCCTAAACTAACACGTTCCTATCTTTCAAGAATCAAGGATTAAGAGAGGAAAGCAGTGCTTTGGGGCAAAGCAAGTAATGGCCAGAATTACTCTAGGAAGCCATCTATAATCTGAATTATTTCTACAGTATAACATAAGTTGTGAAATACGGAAACTCCTATAAAATATATCACTAACACAGCAGCCATTGTTGATAATATTTCAGACACCCTTCTAAGAAATGACCATGATTTCCTCCTGCATTGACAACGGGAGATGTGTGGGTGAACAGTGATAATGGTTTGCAAATGTTGGTGTGCAAAAGCTCATGTGCAATGTTCCATAGCAAGGACCTCAAGTGCTATGGAATCCTACAGCTCTGTACTCCAAAATCCCATTGCTTGTGTTCCTCTACAGGCACCAGAGAGGCTCCATGCTCTTACAAACAATTTCTTTATCACGATTGGGTTATCAAATCATAATACACATATACACACATATATCACCTTCTGTGACCTATCTACATGGGAAAAAACTATCCATAGATCACAAGTAGGGCTTGCTAATTGCTAAGTCAAAAAAACCCCAAAATCTCAGAAGTTACTCTGCTTTTACTCCCAAAAATTTGCCACAATGCTTGGCAGCACTCTCTGGAGTGCGAGCTTGTTCTCTAAGTGAGAGTATCGTGCTAATGTGTCTTACATCAAGCTGATCTTTTACAGCCCTTTTCTTTTTAGCAAGACTGATAATAATTAGTAATTTTTATGCTGAAAGCACTGTAAGGTAAAAAACCTGAAAGATACCATTTCTTGTTACAGGCAGTCTCTTTCTCCTGCCATTTCCTCTCCCCAAATCTTATCTTCCATGTTTGAAGGAAGGGAGAAAGAAGAGAGAAATGCTGGTATCAGATAGAACAATTATTTGCACCCTTAAAATTACAGCCTATTTCTTCCCACAAGGAATGGCCTTTTAGATAGCTCCAGCCACATGTAAAAGCATGCTCGTCAAGTATACCTGCTAAATTGACCAGCAGAGAAATATTTAACAAAATTGATAGGATTTTTTTGTTAGTAGATTTAAGAATAACTTTTTAAGGAGAAAAAGAGCAGCTCATGTCCCGTTAGAGATACTGATCACAATCCTCCTTCCCTGTGACTTCACCCATCTTTTCAATCTATCTGAAAACTCGGTACACTATCGCTGTATTAGTTAACCTTCAGAAGGGTATCTGCATTGCCTGAAGAGCTGGAAACTGTTTTTTATTTAAATGAAAATTTAAATTCTGTATGAAACCTCAGGAGTACTTAAATTCTACAGGGGGACTTGAAACCTATCCTGTATCGCTAGAATTTCAGAAGCAAACGTATTCAATAGCGCTTAGCATGACCTTCAAAGGAACATGTTTAGATGGTGCTTAGTAACTGTGCGCACTAAATCTCAGGTCTTACTTATATGATGCATGATACCAAGTCCTCAGACAGTATATGTATGAAAAAAAAGACTCTTCTTAATCAGATACTATCTGTATTTCCATCCTGGCCTGGTAATATGTGGGTTTCAGAGAGATAAATTTGAGCTCTGGTATTTTACTTTGTGTAGCTGTGATAAAACACTGAATCTTGTAAAACGCTACATCCATGTTTATGGCTGGACTGAGATCAGCGCTGTCACCATGCCCTTTCTCAAACACAGCATTAGGAATGCTACGCTTCCTTTTAAGTCAGTCTGTGTTTCAAGCCTGCACAAAAATGAACTCATCCACTCTTCTATGCCATATACATTTTTCATAGTATAAAAATTCCCTGCCCAAACAAGAGCAGGTTTGATATAAATAGCTTGGCTTCTCTTTATTAAGCCATTCACTGTCACCTTATGCCCAGCAAGGGAAGCTGGTTGGAGCACTACAGTCTAAACAGCTAGAGGGTAACACTGAGCAGATGAGCTAAAGAATATAAACAATGAAAACTTGTACTTTTTAGTTTCAGAGCA
This sequence comes from Fulmarus glacialis, assembly GCF_000690835.1. NCBI lineage: Eukaryota > Metazoa > Chordata > Aves > Procellariiformes > Procellariidae > Fulmarus > Fulmarus glacialis. The sequence goes on from NW_009185966.1 coordinate 86,658, forward strand.
AATGCCCTGTGCTGGCAGGAATTCTTTTCCCACCAACTCTAGTGATATTAAAGTTGAGAGCGGTCTTTTTGCAGCTGTTTCCCTTTAATTACCTCTATTCCTCCAACTCCTTGCTATCATGCCTCATTTACTGTCTCCTGTCATTGGGTGGGTTATATTCCATAAAGACATCTACTGCAAGGAGAATAATCCAAAATGCTACTCACCGTACAGGGCTTCAAACTGAAAGCAGAGGACACAGAAAGTTACAGCCACCGACTTCATGCTTGTCTGACACAGAGGCAGCAGCCTTCCGTCTACTGTGAAGATGGGGAAGAATTCATGGGTAGAAAAGGAAGTGGTTTGTGGGCAATGGGGGAAATTATATGATAATCAGAAGGACTTTTTAATTTAACCCCTAACTAAGTTACAGCTATGTCAGCATTAGCTGTCGCCCACACCTGTGGAGTTTGCTGCTTTTTTTTTTCCTACCTCACGGCTTGCTGTCACAGACAGGAAGATGAAAGATTTTCTGACATTACATTTGATGTTCACTTCTGCAAAGACTGTTTCTGGTTAAATCTATCACGATACAGCCTACAGTCATCTACAGTACTCTTCCTGCAGATGGCCCATGGTCAACTTGTTCCTTAAATTAACTTACATGCATATTTGCAACTGGCAACTTGGTTTCTCCCCACCAGTTTCAGCTGGTCTTATGTAACTGATGGTCTTGCTCTATGTGGAAACTGTTCATTAGTAGGGTAGGAGTCTCTTGTGTGTTCTGGTCCTGGAATTCATTGGAAGAACATGTCCAAATTGCATTAGGATCCCCTCAGCCCTGTGACTTCCTGGAGGCTCACTCTGACGTAAGACTTCCACCCTGGAGGTCAGGCTTGCTCTCTGTGGACATGAGAAACTTCATGCAACTCTGTGAGAGGAGGAGATCTGACCCAGTGCGCTAGGGCCTTAGGTCAAAAGTTTCTCTCCTTTCCTCTCCCTGCTTTTGCGCAGCATGTTCTATTCTGGGCTGCTACGCATCTGTATTCTGGGAATGTTTTAGGACCCTTTGGGATAACACGTTCTACAATCATTTAGAACTGGCTGTTTATTTATGCCTATAATACTAATTTTAGCACAGATAATATGCTGGAAAAGCAGCTTCTAAATCATGTTTTATATATTAGGTGCAGTTAGCTTTTCTGGTTGCACAAAGAGAAGACACAAAGGACTAATAGTGGTGCCTGACAGACACTCCTGGGGTTGAGTCCTTGTAACGGTCACACAGTGGTACCAAATAATTTGGAATAACAGGACTGGATTACAGATTCACTCCTGCTTTGTACCGTGTGAATAAATCTTCACGTGTTGGTTTACTCTTCCTCAAAAAGTGATTTAATTTCTTCACTACTACTGCTAAAGATCTGTTCACAGGGACACTGGCAGAGTTTTACTCTCTTCAAATCTTTGCAAAGCCCTGCAAATCCTTGCCTTTTCTTAAATTAAAATCAGACCTAAGCCTAAGTCAAGTCAGGATTTAATCTAAATTTTCAGCTCAGGTCTCTGGAGCTAAACTTAAGCAACCCTAACTAGAGAAAGTTTCTGCGATATACTTTTAATTCTGAAGCTCAAAGGTTATATGTGGAGGTTCAAGCAATGATAAAGCTGAAAAAGATCCATCTGACTCCTGAGCTTTGTCTATGAAGTTATGACCCACGTTGGGATCTACTGAGGTTCCCGGTAGGACCATCTTTCCCATCCCCCATAACAACTTATGGGAAGTGCTGAAACCACAGAGCAGCCCTCTCCTGGGACAGGACCTTTATTGCCCCCAGGTAAGCCTAAGACAAGCAGCCAGAAAGGCTTACAGTAAAAAGAGCTGCTGCTGCTACAAAATTAAGGGAGGAAGAGAATCATGTATAAAGTACCCCCACCCACACCTTTGGGACAGCGTGCTGACAACACACCAAGGATTGAGTCCCTAAAAAGCCTATTGCTGGCTGGGAAGGCCAATAAAAGTGGAGGGCAATGTACTCTTTTGAGCAAAATTTTAGCTATTTTTTATGAAAACAAGCTTTAAAACAAATCAGTATTGTTAGGGTTCAAAAATGTGTTGTCTTTCTTAAAGATTTAAACATTTTGCCAGGAAAGTAATTTTGATAGAGATTTTTTTTTTTTTAACCAATATAGTTATTTTGGAGCAACTTACTCCTTCCCTCCCCTCTCTGTGACCTTATCAGTTATACCAATGCAGAGCTGATTAATACATATCTACTTCCCTTGTGGGGTAAGAATAGCTACCAGCGTAGCTTGGTTGGCATAGATCTTGCTACAACAATTGCAGCAAGTCCCACTGTCCAGTAAAGAGTTTGTATTTGTCTTCTCTTTCTCCTGTCATTATAGCTTCAAGTCTGGAATTACCCCTTCTCCTTTTCTGCTGCCTAGCACTTGGGATTGCTAGAACACACTGCTCCCTCTGTTTCAAAAGGGTCCAGGCCAGGGTACGCTTTCGGATACGTTTGGCAGCACTCTGAAGTTTGATCTAGACAGTGATTTCTTTTGGTGTTCGAGTGTATTTGATGATGAGCCAGCAGAGCCTGGGGCACTCACAGCGTATGTTCACAAGCTAAGAGTCACGAAGTCTAGCTCAGGGCCAAGCGTGAGGAATGCTCACCTTCTAGTCCCACACCAACAGAGACTCCTCCGTTGCCTTTCGATCTTTCTGTCTTTGCCTCCCTCCTCTGTCAGTGCTTACCTACTTCACAAAGACATCGTGACTGCAATTTGGAAATGTTTCTTGCGAATACTACAGTTGGTTACAGTTAACCACCTGGGACAAGCAGTCTGTTTCCACAACACGTTTCCTATAACTGCAACTATTTTTGCTCACAAACACGTGTTTCCTTTTTCCATCCTCACTCATTTCTCTTCTCTTTGTCTTGATTTTCACTCTCTCATCCACATACGCCTCTCAGAGCTGACTTCTTTCCTTCTCTAACCTGACTGTCCCCCAGTCCCTGTCTACCCTTCCCCTCAAGAAGAGGCTGCCCTTCAGCATGTGCAGTAACTCCTTTCTGGAATGTGGCTTCTCGTTCCCCCAAGCCACATTCTTTCTTCACGTCCTACCCCTACAGTGATAAACTCCTTTTTCTCCTATAATGTCGCTTCCGAGTTGCCATCACGGACTATTAACAACCTGGAAAATCCTTACGGGCATTTTTATGCCCTGAAAAATGCATCCAGTGATACACCCAGTTCCAAAGAGAAACGGGCTTGCTCACCCCTTGGTCCATACACCAGTGTTCTCTACCACGCGATCTTCAATGCTTCTCCCTTCTAACTCCAAGTGACTCGGAAAACAACACTTCTGCTGCTTCCCTAAGTAGACTGATTCACAGCAAAGATTTTCCCTGTGATGCACCATGTATATTTTTCTTTGCTCTGTTTAATCACATAACTCTTACTATACTTACTGTCATCAACCTAAACAATGTCCGTGTTAGCAAAATGCTACTGCATTGTATCCCTTTGTTCACCATGAAACAAAGGTGGTGTTTACATTGAAGTAGCTTGTTCTGTCTCACCAGCAGTGTTCCACTTCTGCTTGTGGATGATGAGCAGTTGCCCACAGCAATATAAAATATTCTTTCAATAAAATGTTTTGTGGGTCTTTCTGCAGAGGCTGCTACAGTCTATCCACACAAATTATATTCTGTTGTCTCCTGCTGCTTCTCATTCTTTGCTTCAATATCTGTCCTATATTCTCATGACTCTGTGTCATTCCCTCAGGGCTGGAGCAGAAAGCCTCCACACTCATGCGTTTTCATTTCCTGTCCTCCTAATTGAGAAGGGGAACAATGACTTCCACTGTGCTATTTTAAGGTTCTGTGATGGCTTTAAATCCCACTTCCCATCTGCATCACTCTCCATTAGGTGTGTAAACAAGCTGCAGTCATTCAGGATATAGAGATTTCATCCTGAAATGCAGCTCATGTGCTCCCTCATTTGTCCTGATGCCTCCCTTGCTGATACATTGGTCCAATCTCTCCCACAGGCCTGTGGGGCACGCTGTAGTATTCTCTCCATCAACATGCCAGCAGAGGCTACCAGGGCTCAGCTCAGTGGCAGGGCAAACACCTCCCTGCAGAGCAGATCTAATGAGATGGTCCCCTTTGGGGTGTGAGTGTGTGTGGCTTTGCTTCTTGGAACAAGCTCAGGTATCCCATGAATCACTTTTTTTTTTTTTGGATCATGCTTGAGAATATTTCATTGTCATCAACTTTCCTAAAAGAAGAAAAAACCCATGTATGTTAAGAAGTTAAGCCCAGATCTAACACATGCAAGGACATTGACCTAAAAATTCAGTCAACAGGCACTAAGTGGCAAATTCAGTCAGTCTAAACAGGTTGCCCAGAGAGGTGGTAGATGCCCCATCCCTGGAAACATTCAAGGTCAGGTTGGATGGGGCTCTGAGCAACCTGATCTAGTCGAAGACGTCACTGCTCATTGCAGTGGGGTTGGACTAGATGACCTTTAAAGGTCCCTTCCAACCCAAACCTTTCTATGATTCTATGATTCTAAATGCTACTTCAGATCCTGTGACTGATGTTTTGGACTGGCTAGCTGAAGGCACTGAGAGCCATCTAGGCAAAAGACCTTCTCCATCTGGTCTCAGGAGCTGCTATGCCTCTGCCTATCCAGTCCAGTGCCTGCTGCAATACAGTTAACTAAAGAGGTACCTAATCACTTCTCCAGGACACAAGGTATAGATAGGAATGGACCAATGAAGGTCATGTGTGTATGCTGGTAGCGTGAACTGCAGACCTACAGTGTGGCTGTGAAAGGTTTACTATCTTGAATAACAACAACAAAGACAACACCCATGTTCCCGCCCTTCAAGGTGTACTGGGAAGAGGACTGTGAGCAGTAGGTATCTTCCAGTGGCATATGCCTGAGTGTGCAGGAGGTATTTAAGAGAATACGAGGGTTGTAAGTGGCCTGGGTTCATGGGCAGTGCTCTGGAGGGAGGAGGATACTTTCTGAAGCCATTGCAGTTCCCCCGTGGTCAACATGCTGCTGAGTGGGACTTTGTCACCAACGCCGCTTATATCTAGGTTCAGAAGGGAGGTCTTCCAGAAGGGATAGTAAATATGCAAAACCCAAATGAAACTCAAACCCGGGGACCCAGACTGTTATTGTCTTGCCACCTGTAGAGCAGTGCATGACAGATACATGCTGATGAGCTGGGTGACCATGAAAGTTATTCTGCTTTTGGATTTGAATTTAATTGTCTTTTGAGTGTGACAGTGATGGATTAAACACATTCTGTAAAATTTTCACACCCCAACTGTTTCAAAGCTCGTAGTAGGGTGGGGACTCCTGTTATGTGGTTATTGGTCAGCTGCCTTGGAGGAGTTAGGACTGAAAGAGCCACATACTGTGGTGGTACTTGGGGTTTGTGGTGTGATTTTTATCTCAGCATTGTTTTGATTACTTTTTAAAAGTAAACTTTTGCTACCACTGCATTGCCGGTACAACAAAGGGGAACTTTCTCCAAGAGAAACAGCCCCCAAAGTTGTGATGCATTCTTGCAGATAAGAGACAAATCAAATGTCATGCTGAAAATTGCAAGAGCAGGTGAAGCAGCACAACCCTGGCTTGGACTTCCAGAAACACTGAAGTGGCTGAGGACCCACGTGCCACTGTCTGTTCCTAGCTGACTTGAAGTGCTTTTGAAAATCCTGTCTTTCAAGGGTTTTCAGGCAAGGCTCTGCTGTTGCTATTAGTGGTTAACTGGAGCTAGGCTTAGACGGCTCAGGTCTTGGTGGATTTGGAGGAGTACGAACAACGAAACCGCAGCTTTCTCAAACATGTAGCTAAGTGTCCTCTGTTTTGTGCCTGTCACTCAAAATCTCACACGTTACAGCCTTGGGAACAAACTGCTCTGTACGTGTAGGCCAAAGCTGCAGAAGGCAGTACTCCCACCCAGCAGAGATCGCTCACTCTGTCATGTTCAAGGCTTGGTCCAGCCGCACTCTTCTTATGGGTGCCAGAACAAAGACAACCAACGCTGGGCACACTGCAGTGCTGTGTCACCCCTTGGGCTCCTGTGGCAAGGGACTGGTGAAGGGTTTGTTTCCCCTTTGGCAGGAGATGCTTCCAAGAGCTGCCTTTCAGGCTGAGCTGAGCTGGGTGCTGTGAAATGGGGATAGCTGCAGTGGGGCATGGGGCAGGTGGAGCACTGGTTCCTGGGCAATGAACCCACTGCCTTCAGAGCCAGGCCCGTGGCTGAAAGCCCTCTGCGTCCCACTGGTGACCCACCACACCTGCTCTGTGTGCACCGCTGCTAGCGGAGCCCCTGGCCTAAAGCGAACCCTCCAGCTCGGGAGGGTGTTGGGCAGGGCCCGGCCGAGGGAAAAGCACCCGTACCGCCCTCCTGCTGGGGCC
>NW_009185967.1:0-16513 GCF_000690835.1 Fulmarus glacialis
CCCGGGGCTCGGGGGACGGCAGCCCTCCCCGTCTGAGCAGTGCTTTGCATCGGTGAGCTTAACTGGGATGCTGGGGAGGGCTGCTGTAAAGCTCCCGAATTTGTTACCTTCCCCTGCCTTCGGGCTGCTCCAGTAACAGTCTGTAACCGTTTACAAAATTGAGGTACAGCGCCTGATGCAAGCGGCCCATTCCCTTGGCACCAAGGGGAGAAAAATGTGTGTTATCTGCGCCTGTTCCCGCTTCCCCGGGGACGTGGGACCACTCGTGGGTCACACTGAGGCAGAATAGCGCCGAGGGGTCTCCCGGCGAGGTCTTCTGAGCAGGGCCTGGGAAACAGCCCTCAGGGGCGGAAGGGCAGCAACCCGAGTCTGGAAATTGAACTGCTGCCGATTTCATGCAAACTTGTGACCCTGGCAATTAGCTTAGCGTTTTAAGCATTTAATTTCCCTGGTTTTCTCTTCCTTGCTGGGCATGCACAGTTACGCACTGTGGCTCTGGTCTGCAGAAGTGGCTAGTATCCACCGCTCCAGTGAAGCCATTGACAACTGAAGGGCTCGACAACTGAAGTGCTCAATGTATTAGCAAGTTGAAGTTGGACTGCCAAAACTTATGGCACTCGAAATACACTGGTTTTAACAATGTTTTTTCTGTATGTCTTCAAAAGACAAATAATGATGTGTGGCATGTCTACTGGGAATACTGTGAAGCAAAACTCACTACTTTTTATAATGCATTTATGAGTTAACCATTGGAAGTGCCGTTAAAGTAAGATTTTATTCTATACTTTTTAACAGGCAATCAGGTACTGGAAGAGGTTACCAAAGTATATGTAAATTGTTCATCATATGGACTTCTAATATCAAGATCGGATGTTTTTCAGTGATCCAGTTCAACTACAAGCTAGAGAGCCATAGCTCCACTGATGGTACAGGGAACTTTGGTGTTTTGCTGCTGACTTTGGTCTTATTACAGCACCTGCATTTATCCCTAAAATAGCTCATGAGTCAGATTTTCAAAAAAGATCAGCATCTTCGTGGGCGCTAATGTTCGGGCCAGTTTTTTAAGAGCTCTGCATACTGTGTGTGCATACAATATAAAAGCTTTTCTGAAAAAAAATCTAGTGCTTCTCCAGCTGACCAAACAAGAATCCAGATTCTCCTGCCTTTAAATGCAGTCCTTGTGAGGGGCTGTATTCAAACACTGTTACTGTGAGTGGGTCTTCGCTACCTTGCTCATTGGGGAAATAGGGCTGGCTTCACAAATGAGCTGCTGCCATTTTCATTGCAGTTTCTCTGGGATTTCACAATTGCAAAGAGCCCCTTGGGCTTCTCTGCCTTCCGTGATACCACGTTCTTGGCAGTGCTGTGGTGTGGGAAGAAGGCTGAGGGCAGGTAAGTGCATTTCTCCTGGGTGCGATAGGCCACGGGGCGATGAGCCAGTTGTGAGGAGAGGATCCAGACATCCAGTCCTTGCTTTATCCAGAGCCTGAAGAGTTTGTGCAATTATTGGAAATGACATTCCCTGCTTTTGATTGTATTCACTCTGGACTTATGACATTAGTGGAAAGTTAATAGTATAAATAGTGTAAAATATACTCATGTATTTAAAGACAACAGCCCACATTTTCAGTTAGTACAGAATCTGAGTTACTCCATTCACTGCCAGTTTTCGGTAGTGAGGAGCTAGCCCTGAGGCACACCTTCTGGGGGCTCACAGAATACACAAGAAGCTTTTTTAAACAATATTTGCTAACTTTCTTTTCTCTTTTGACTGTTGTGAAGCTGATGGCTCTTTTTATTTCTCTGGAGAAGAAAAGAAGACAAAAAATTACCATCTCTGGTAATTTGTATCATTACATTTCTAGTCTCCATGGAAACCTATGTGGTGCTCCACAGTCGGGTAACATTTCAATATGTTGCAGCAGAAATCAGATGGAGGGAAGACTGGGGTTCTGCACCTTGCCTGTTAATAAATTAAAAATTGTTTTGAAATTATTTTCACATTGCGTTGCAGTCTTCTCTTAGAGTAACAATGGAAGAAATCAAAGTAATCAAATTAAGCTATTATGGCCTGATCCTACATACACCTATGCACGTAACTCTGCCACTCAGTTTGATTCTGATATGCATTGACATTGATTTGGAAGAATTCTTTGGTTTTAGTAGGATTATATGGATTAATACTATGGAAACTGAAAGCATAATAGCAAACCGTTTGTCAAATTGGCTCTAATAAAAGTTTAAAGCTTGCCAGAGAGGGAGTAACAATCCCCTTGTTGTAATTTATGTAAGCAAAGCATTTTGAAAATCAAGAACCTTAAATCTTTATCTTTCTGTGTCTTCACTCTTGTTCTTCCACTACTCAAAACTGGTTTCCTCTGAAAACAGATGGTAACTTCATCTACCTGCCTCTTCAGGATTTCCATTTTTTATTCCAAGCTTTATAAACTTGAACACAAAGGCACATAATCTTACTGGGACGGCAGAAGGTGATACGGAGAAGGAATATACAGAGAGAGATAAGTCTTTTTTTGTGACCACAGTCAACCCATGAAGAGTGAGTGCTCTCAGCCACCTACAAGTAAGTAAAGTATATAGTAATGGAAATAATGCAGCCTACTGTCAACCCATAAATGCTCCTGCATAGACAGCCATGATAATAAGGTACATGAAGAAATACGTTAATTAGAGAATTTTCTAAGCATTTTACATTTGAACAATGAAAACCCAGTATTCGCTTTACAACTGCACTAAATCACAGTGGTGAAACACAGTTGTGATTTTTGCCATTCACTATAACCAAGCTACAAAATCTGATAATTTTGTATGTATTTTGAAGCTATTTACTGCATTTGTTTCAGAATACCGTGGAGAAAATGTATGCTAGTCGAGAGGATATTGGATACGATTTTGGAGATGACTCAAAAGTTGGAAGTAAGCCAATTAAGCCTAATCCAAACATCGATGGAGGATGGGCTTGGATGATTGTACTTTCCTCTTTCCTTGTGCACATACTTATCATGGGGTCCCAAATGGCCCTTGGAATACTCAACATGGAATGGCTTGAAGAGTTTAATCAAAGTCGTGGCTTAACAGCATGGGTTAGCTCCCTGAGCATGGGCATTACACTTATTGTAGGTATGTTCCAGCATAATTTATTTCAAAACTACAAAGATTTTTAGAATATGTTTGCCACTCATCCCTCAAGTATTTTCTTACAGTTTTCCATTTTATTAGGAGAGTTGCCCAAGTTCTCCTGAGCTGCCTTTTTAAAGTCACCAGGACAAATTTTACAAGTTAGAGGGAGAAAGGGAACAACAGGGAAGATGATAAAGACAACAATTACTGCAGGAGACAGCATGAGCAGGAAAGGATGCCTGTGACTTCGAGGTCTCACTAGAATGAAGAAAACAGATCATCTGTGAAACTTGTGGTCCTCCCAGTACTCTATCTGGGAGGAGAAGATGTTGAATTCGGACAGTTTGTATTTCAGTTTGGCAACTGAACTAAAATTCATGTTTTAAGTTGTTGTTGGATCAACCCAAAATAATATCTGGAGGGGTATGTTTGTGTTACATATACACCTCTGTCTCCCTAAATTAAGATTGAAAAAGTTGTGTTTAGGTCTGCCTAAAATACTCCACTGAAAACAAAATAAAATGATTACTTTCTAATTGTGAAAAAGGCCTGCACTCACACAGCATTAATATTGGGAACAACGTTTTCAGTTTCTTCCTCTGTTTAAACTGTCCCTTCTTCATGGGGCAACTTTGATTTTAGGTCCTGCGGGTATTTACTAAGTATTTGGTCGGTTGGTGAAATTTTTCTTTTCACGATTTTAAAAAGGGAGAATAAACTGAATCGCCTGAGTAGCCTGATGTTTAACATTTTGTTTAAAACATTAAGAATCTTCATGTGAAAAGTTATTAAAAAATGTACAGAATTAAATAAATAATTTAACATTTTTTCATGTTTTTTAACAGGTCCTTTCATTGGTTTATTCATCAGCATGTGTGGGTGCCGCAAGACAGCTATAATTGGAGGGATGTTGAATGCTCTAGGTTGGATACTGAGTTCCTATGCCTCAAATGTGCACTACCTCTTCCTTACGTTTGGAGTGACAGCCGGTAAGCTGTACTAACTTTTGAAAGTTCTTTCAATTATTTTTGATTCCTTTGAAGGTTATCTGGGTGAGTAAAGAGGGAAGTTAGACTGTAAAGTTATTCCAGCTTTTCTTTCACGCTCTTTACAGCCTGTTATCTTTTCTGAAAACTAACTTACTTTCTCAGTGGATTCGGCCCAATGACTTTTGTTGTCATTTAAATCTGCCATGTGAAGATCGTATTTTTATCAGTTTCTCCCAAGTGAATATATTAGAGGACATTTTTAATTAGAAGAATTAATGTAACCCAAACTCTAACAAGTGGAATTTAAAAATGTTAAAACACTGTTGAACTATATATCTAGCTAACTCCTCTCTTTGTCACAGGAAGAAACAGCAAGTGTTTTCTACAGGAGCTGCTCCCCATTAATAAAATACCAGATTATGATAACTACGTACTGCTTCAAAAACTATTTTAAAGGGTGTTGTGGGTTACTACTGGTAGACAGCTAAGCCTCACACAGCTGCTCGCTCACTCTTCTGCAGTGGGATGGTGGAGAGAATCAGAAGGGTAAAAGCGAGATAAAGACAGTTTAATAAGTAAAGCAAAAGCTGCACATGCAAGCAAAGCAAAATAAGTAATGCATTCACTACTTCCTAATTTAGCCATTTCCAGTAAAGCAGGGCTTGGTTATGTATAACCGTTACTTGGGAATACTAAGGCCGTAATTCTGAATGTCCCCCCTTCCTCCTTCTTTCCCCCAGTTTTATTGCTGAGCGTGACGTCATATGGCATGGGATATCCCTTTGGTCAGTTGGGGTCAGCTGTCCCACTGTGTCCCCTCCCAACTGCTTGTGCACCCCCAGCCCACTCACTGGCAGGGCCACGTGAGAAACAGAAAAGGCCTTGATGCTGTGTAAGTACTGACCAGCAACAGCTAAAACATCCCTGTTTTATCAACGCTGTTTTGGTCACAAATCCAAAACCAAAGCACCATACTAGCTACTATGAAAAAAATTAACTCTATTCCAGCCTGAATTAGGATAATGCATGTGGCCGTATTTCATACGTAGTTTCTAATAATTCAGATTACATCAACAACCACTAATAAATAGCAATTAATTTTGCTACATTTTTTTACAATCAAAATCACTGAAAGAAGTAATACTTGTCATTTTTATTGGAATTAGGTCTCTAGAAAACCTTTTGACATGTGTAAGAGCCCCAGCAAAATATGAAAAGGCATGCATGTTTAGGCATCTTTCTGGAAAACCAATAGATTCTTAGTGCCTGAATGCTCAGTTTCTAGCAAAATGTGGCTTTTTGTGAAAAAATTTAGTTACTTTAAGGAAGTTATGTAGAAGAACCCAGTATTATCTACTTAAAGCATACTCCATTTTATTCACTGTTCATTTCTGGAAAGGGAAACTGTTAATAGATATGAAACGAAAATGTTAAAGTGATCCAAGTGAGAAATACAAAATTTGGCCTTTAATTATTATCTGAGCAACACTGAGCAATTCAAAGGGCTTTGAAATATTATTCACTCCACAAATAACATGGCCAGTTATGTTTGCAAATGAAGGATGGTATCTGTGTTCTACGTGACAGGCAGAAGCGTTATGAAAAAAAAGATTTGCAATACTAATAATAGCTTCAGTACCCTCCATGCCCTCAAACTACCCTTTCACAGAATTTCACAGAAATCTGCAGAATTTTTGTACATAATTTTTTATCTAGCTCTCTGGATGGAAAAAAGTTGAAACTAGTGATGACTGTGATCACTGTGACGACTCTTTATACCACCGTACCATAGATTTCAGTAATGTTGTAAAGTCCTGAACGAAAAGCAATAATTACAGGCAGGGTCTGCCCTTTTCAGAATTTCTGTTTCCATATATATTGAATATAATCAAGAAGATAATCTACACTCTCTTTCTCTCAGCCTCCTTTCAGAAAGAGCATACTGAAAATACCAGACAAAAAGGCAGAAATTATACAGAGAATTTAAAGAGGGGTGAAAACCATATTTTCAGAAAAAATCTGAGGCAAATTTTTACATGAGGTGAAGAAGTGAGGTGCTGTTGCAGGAGTAATTCTGGCCAGAAAACCAGTGTAGAGATGCCTGAGATGTTTCCCCCGGCTCCATGAGACCTCCATTCTCCATTCCCTCACTTGCCATCCCCTCACTCACCGTCCCCTCACTCATGATCTCCTCACTCACCCTTTGCCTCAGTCCCTGTCCCCTCACTCCCATCCCCTTGCTCGCAGTCACCTCACTCACCGCCACCTCAGGGAAGTCTCTTTCACGTTCTCATGGCCACTAGATGTAAGACTGCTGTTCACTTATGGTGGCTGCCTCCTGCTGCGATCACTTCTGGGCCTCCATGCAGTGCTCGTGGGCTTACTCACATCTCCTGTTTTCCCCGTTTTCCTGTTTTCATCCATGCCAGATGCCTTCATGCAGTACGTCCCCACAATCCCGATCTTGTCCCCCGGCCGCAGCCACCCTGCCGCCTCAGCTCCCATTCCCAAAGCGCCTCTCACCTCAGTGTGGTTCCCCTCACAGCGTTGCCCCCTCACCTGGCTGCCAGCTTCATCCCAGCTCCATGGGCTCTCTCCCTGCAGCAGCAGTATGGGGGGGCAGAGGAGCCTTCTCCCCCCTCACCCATCCCGGGGAGCCCCTGGGTGAGCACCTGGAGCCGTTGGTGGCGGGGAGGCCCTGTGGGCTGGGGGCAAAATGCCCCCTGGGGCCCCGTGGAAAGGGAGAGCAGAGCCGGCCTGGTGGCTGCTGTCATGCTGCAGGGTGACAAATCTGTGAGGAAAAGGAGTGGAGAGGCCTGTGGCCCTGTATGTGCCAGTGAAGGTGGCATGCCTTTGCATGTGATTAGACTACATTTTTCTGTGTAGCCCACAGAATGAAAAGGTAAGATAAAACAATTTTTAAAATGTCTTATTTCTTAGGATGCACAGGGAAGTGCAGTAAACACTAACACAAGTACGAGCCCGGGCTGTTTTTTCACAGCAGTCGACGGCAGGCCGGTCTGATGAGGCAGGGAGTCTTCTGGGGGGCAGAGAGATTTCTGTAGAGTTTGTGGCTGGGTTTGGGGAAGCAGACTTTGTGCAAAATAAAAACCGGATCATGTATTTGCATAGCAAAGAAATAAATACTTCTAACAGGCAAAACAAGTCAGCTCTGACCATGGTACACTGCCGTGACGTTGAGGTGCTTTTTTTCATGCTTTGCTGGAATAATAGCTCTTTCTCCAATCTAGGTGTAGCTAGATCATGCTGTAGCTGCATGCAGCTACGTTATCAGCTATTTAGGAAAACTTCTAAGCCCAAAAGACTCGTCTAAATTATGATCGTAGTTAATTTGGAAGCTTCTTTTGCGTACACCTCTTCCAGTCCAAGTCCCCCCTGTCAGGAATTTGCTATGAGAAAAACGGGGCAACTGCTACCTTTAATGATGTGTTTGTGCAACTCTCAACACTTTTTGCTTGAAATAGGTACCATTAGCACCCTGGTTTTTAACTACAAGTGAGGGAATTTCTACAAAATTAGAGATCTGCCTTTTAAGAAAATGCCTGTGCAGCTACTGTGTGGCCCTCCCTGGACTTCTCTGGAGTGCCCAAAGAGAAACCTGGAAGCCACCCAAGGTCCTACCACTGGGCTAACCCCCTGTGCTGACTCCTGAAACGTATCTCACAGTCACTGTGGCTCCACAGTTACAAAGCAAGGACAAAAACTCAGTCTGGATCTTCATCACTGGTGAACTTAGGCAAAAGCAACAAGATGTGCCTACTAAGCAATTTCTGGTCACTGATACAGTCAGATGCAAGTATAACAAATGCAGATATTTCAAAACAGGGTTCGTTTACCTTTGTCCCCATATTAACTGTCACTGATTCATTGTGGGATGTTTGGGGCTTTCCAGTGGTGTCATGCTGAATTGAGGTAAAGGTTTTGTCTTCCATGTGTTTCAATTTTTCCAGCAGTTAAATAGCAGTATTGTATTCTCACTGGAATGAGTATTGCAGATTTTGGAAAATACTACAAGACAGAAACAAAAGTTAACATGAGAATTGAATATTTATTCTCGGTTTTACTACTATGTTTGTGCAAAAGTTAGGAATAAAACTGATTTCGATTTTCACTGCTTTTTATCTTGTTGGCAAAAAGTTCAGATTGACTTCGGTTTTTATTTTCATAGGCGTTGGAAGTGGCATGGTTTATCTGCCTGCGGTGGTCATGGTGGGGCAGTATTTTCAGAAGAGAAGGGCACTTGCACAAGGACTCAGTACCACGGGAACAGGGTTTGGAGCTTTCCTAATGACTGCCTTACTGAAGTACCTCTGTACCGAATTTGGGTGGAGGAACGCCATGTTCATCCAGGGTGCCATCTCCCTGAACCTATGTGTCTGCGGGGCGCTTATGAGACCACTCTCTCCCAGAGACGTTGGTAGTGAAAAATATGTTGTGAGAAGTAATAGTGAAGATAATCAGGCAAAAGCTCTGTCCCATTCTGCAGAGACTATAAAATCTAACGGAGTCCTCAGTGAAGAACTGGAAAAAAAAGAAGAGGCAACAAATGAAGAAGTGCTTGACAGTGTTCAGCACATAGAAATTGGAGGTAAATCTAGAAGTGGAAGGAATATGTACGGACTGCGCATTCTTAAGACAGTGAGCCAGCTGACGGTTACAGTCAGGAAGGGCTTTGCAATATGGTACTCCAGCTACTTTGGAGCTGCATCACTGTTTACCAATAGAGTATTTGTGGCCTTTATAATTTGGGCTTTGTTTGCCTATAGCAGCTTTGTCATACCCTTTATTCATCTTCCAGAAATAGTCAAGCAGTACAACTTATCTAGTCAGAACAATATATTCCCTTTGACATCCATTATAGCCATTGTTCATATTTTTGGTAAAGTGATCCTTGGAATCGTCTCTGATCTCCCGTGCATCAGCACGTGGAATGTCTTCCTCATGGCTAACTTTACCCTGGTCACCTGCATTCTTACTTTGCCACTAATGCAAACGTACGTTAGCCTGGCTGTGGTTTGTGCTCTAATAGGATTTTCTAGTGGCTATTTTTCTCTAATGCCTGTTGTGACTGAAGATTTAGTTGGAACTAAACACCTTGCAAATGCCTATGGCATCATCATTTGTGCCAATGGAATATCTGCATTGCTTGGACCACCCTTTGCAGGTAAAAAGTTCAAATCTCTAACCAACCGATGTTTGTATAATAACCGTGTGACTCGTTACATTATTAAGATTTCTTATGTTCTGAGCACGTGTAGTTAAAATTACAGCTGCTCCAGAATGGACCGTAACATCCAGCTTTACATTGTACAAATTTACAGATCACATCTGCTGGGTATCAGCTCACTATTCACACACTAGAAATTACCATCCTTGCAAATAACCCCAAATCTATTGCAAGCTATCCTTTCAATGGTATGTTTCTTTAAAATATTACCGTATAAATTTTTAAAACGGAAAGGTTTAACCTATTTTTATGTTTTGTGTAGTATATGCACTATACATACTCATGCCTTTAGATGAAAAAATGATGAATAGTTTTCAGGGTAGGCAGGTGTTTGTACCATAGTATTACCCCCAAGAACTATAAAGTGTGTTTGGGTGTCACCACTCTAAGCTGCCAATGGATGTATTGATTTAACTAACTTAGCTTTGCCTTCCTTCAGCCAGAAATACCTACTTTGGGGACTGCACTGCTCATAATGTCTTTACTGCCATCCACAGCAGAAGGTAGAAGTGTATGTATGTTACCCCTAAAGTTACTTAGGTTTAAACAAACATTCATTATAAATTTTCTCATAGAAAGAGGCAGGGAAGTACAGGAGAGCTATAGGTACTGATTGTCAATACTATAGCCAGACTACCTCTGTCTTTTACAGATACGCAAATCAGAAGAAAGCAATAAGAAACCTTGTGAGTAATGGCCGTGGTCAGCCAGGGGTGGCAGTAGGCTGAACTGGAGCTATTAGCAGCACAAGCAACCCGGAAAAGCGGGCATGCTCTCACCTTCTCTCCCCACCATTGAGTGAGCTGACACTATTTAGAAGAAAGCTGATTTACTGCCCTTTGAAAAGCAGCAGTGTTTTACTCTACCATATATTCCTTCAGCACCTCTCAGTCTGTGCTGATCATGTCTTTGGATTTGGTCATTCGTAACGAAGCAAACAGCATGCAATTAGTTGATGTAAAAAAAGCTTCTGATCTTGAGGTTAGATCGCAATGCAACCAGCATGACATGAGGGAATTTTGCTATTTTGCGTTCTCAAACCTTTTTGAAGTAACTTTGATGTATTTTTGCAAAGGAATTAAGGTTGCAATGAGAGTCATTACAGTACTGAGATGGTATCTCTTGAAAAGTCTTTTATCGGTATGTAAGTCTGAGAAAGCTATTGTGAATGTGTTTGCTTGCACAAGTATCATTTTCAGCACAAATCCAAAACATAGCCTCATACTAGCTTCTATGAAGAAAATTAACTCTATCCCAGCCAAACCAGCACAACAAGGCACAGCATTTGAACCAGCCTGCAGTGTCAGGCATTTTACAAAGAAAATAGTAGGGTGAAAGAACTAATCGGTTTGGGATTCCTAAATGTCTATTTTAAAGTCAGACCTGTGATAACTTATTTGAAAAGTGTACAGTTTTAGAGAGAAGGTTGCTTGGCTTATTAGGATGGCACATAGCTAGAGTCCCGTTTTAAGACTTCCATGATGCTTAAGTGAGGGGATAGGTTTTGCACTAGTTTTGGATTTTGGTGAATGAACAAGAGATTTTGTTAATACATTTCTGTTTGTAGCATCTAGAGGAGGAGACAATCACCACCTCTTTTTTCCACAAAACATCTATGGATTTGACTACAGCGTCGTAAGAGAAATGTGCAGTGTTTTTCATATTTTCCCATGCAATGTACCTTGTTGTCAAGCTTTGTAACAAACATGTTTTGTCCTTATTTTGCAGGTTGGATCTATGACATCACACATAAATATGATTTTTCTTTTTACATATCTGGCTTGCTATACATGGTGGGAATAATATTTTTACTTATACAACCTTGTATTCAAAAGAAACAACCAAGAGAAAAATCTACGGAAGAGGCACAAGTATAGAACAAATTCCAGAAGTTTTTTTACGGAATTTTTTTGTTTTCATGTTTCTATTGTATGACAGTATGAAACTGTTTTTCTTATGGAACCAACCCCACTGAGCTGTATTTAAGTGAAAAGCAAATGTGCTCAAAAATGCTAATAAATTATTAGAAATATGCTTTTAAAATGAGTTAAGATCTTTTACTTTAGAACTAACAAATACAGCGATTAAAAGCACCCTGCCAGTCTTTTAAAATTGGAACAATGCTAGGAGCCTTTACCCTTGCTTCTCTTTTAACTTTTCACCACTAACCATTGGTGAAACTCCATTGACTGCAGTGCAGTTACTCCTGATTTACACTAGTCCTACAAGAGAATTTGATCAGGATATGAATGATTTATAAAAGTCCTTCCTACTATGTATTCTGTCTGATAAAATACTAGTTACTGAGTATGAGAAAATGATTGTATTTCTTACCTGGCTAGTCCAGTAGTGTTGAAATGCTAGTACAATAATTCTGTTAATTCAGTGTATTAAAAATACTATTTCTGTGATGCAAAACTGAAGAAAAGTTCTTATATTTTTCTGAAACTACTCTCTACTGCAAGGATTTTTTATTTTATTTTTTTAAAGTATCATCAACTGCATAATAAAGTAGCCATCCTCAATACATAGGCTGCATTATAAGTGCTGTGACACTTAATGCACCTGAAGTAAAACAAACATAAAAGCAAAACCAGCAACATATGGAAAATATTATTGTTATTCACAAACTGGAAAAAGTTTCCAGAAACAGTTTGAAGTTTCTGGCTGCTTTACCTAATTAAAGGTATTGTAGAACTTTGTAACATTGCCATTGACTCCTTCCATGGGACTTGTTTGTCAAGTAAACAGTAGAAAAGAAACAGAGTTGGGCAAAGCTGGCCAAATACAGTTTTAGAAAGAACTGGACTAAATTTTGTTACAATTAATTTAATAACAAAAACTGTTACATTATGATCAGTCGTGTTGCTGCTCATTATGTACACCATGAACTGTCTAAGACTGGTCACATTGGAGATGTTTATTCACTAGAAAATTAGATAATGCAAAGCATGGAAGAGCTAAAGACCATTTAAAATATTCAAACGAATTTTCTTAAACAAGATTAAGCGCTTGGTAATCAATGCAGAATGTTTTGTGCGGTGGTACAAGACATACTTTTTTTCAGCTTTGAGAGGTGAGTCTGATGTTAATTTTCCTATATCAAATAAAAGTCACTGTATGTTTTTTCCTGCTAGCTTTATGAAAGTTTTTTCATGACAAATCAGGTTCTTAGTTTAATACTGATACATGTTGCTGGAATTCTTTAAAAACAATCAATCTATTCAATTATATTGAACAAATATTGGGAAATAGTTCAGTATGCATCAATATCATTATACAGATCTTTTTTATAGCTGCAAGGTAACCTCAGCTTGTATTGTTCTATATTGCAATTCACCAACTTCTTAGTTTCACACTTCTACAACTGTTGGCAGGGACATACTTTAAAACAGATCACTGAAATGAGCCAAGTTAAAAAAGAAAACCCAAACTACTTTAAGATTTAGATCAGTTAATTCATATAGGATAGTTATCTGTGGCCTTTAAAATTAATATTAAAACAACTGAGGTGGCAGTGAACTGCAACACATGGTGTGAACACGCAGTCAGTAATTTCTTAAAATCAGCTTTTTTGTTGGAGAAAATGTTCATGTAAACTACACTTTCACATCAGTTCTTTTGTTACAGGTTTAATGTCTTCTTGGTGTGAATGCTGCTGCTAGCTTATTTTAACTGCGCTATCTTTTATTGGTGAAATATATATATATTGAAGTGATGATTTCTCTCAATTTCCTTTTTTTTCTTTTTGAAAGATATGTACCCTTTATACTTAGATCTTCACTTCGTCTTTTGTCAAAATCAACTTCATTTGCGTATTACTGTAATGAATAATATGTTGTTCACTTATGATATCTGCAATATACCTTTCTATAGAAGTCCTTACTGGACCATAGATGGGAATAAACTTGCATTACCCAAAATTTCACTTTCTGTTCATTTACTAATTAAATTCATTTTTTTAAGCTTAAAAATGAAGATTCTCCTGCAAAATGATTGTTCTTATTTCTAGTAACGGAAGGGGCAGGTACATGGTTGATCAAGGAGAAGGGAAGGTGGGCTCACAAAATCGAGTTAAATTAGGATTTTAAATTAATATTCACTCAGTCCATATTGGCTAGCATGGGTTCTAGTTTCCTAACCTGAAATTCCTAAATCTGTTATGAGAGCACAAGCTAAGAAAAAAATTTATTGGTGGTAAATTGACAGAAAGTGAGAAAAGAGGGTCTGTTGTTTAGTAGCCCTGATCACATACTGTAGTTCTTAAAATCATCTCTCTAAAGCAAAATTACATTTTATAGTGTTTTATTACACAGAACAGAAATTTTATGAATACAGTATTTTATGCACATCATGAAATTTTTATTTGTCATTGTCCTAAAAGGAAATAGTCACAAAGAGGAAAGAATATACTTAAGTATTTCTTCATCTAAAGATCCACAATCACCAGATCCTTCAAGAATATTGGTATATAGTTGTAGAACAAAATATTCTAAATTAGCAAATATCTTGTAAGAATTAAAATACTGCTTTATAAAGAAATAGAATTATGTAAGAACCCTGTACTCATAGTTTTAAATCAATTTATAAAATTCAAGTTTAATACTTGACATGTTCAAAAATTGTAAACCTAATACACTCTTCAAATATTACACTATTATATCCAAATACTGCAATCACTGTTTTTAATACTCAGGTCTTAAGTCTAGTTAATGGCAAATGATACATTAATCAACTGGTACTTTCAGAGTAATATTGGGACTCTTGATTACTGCAGTTGATTGTTGGAGTAAGTCAGTAATGTCACTAAGAACTGCCTTCATTTTACAACACACTTAAGTAACCATTGTTACAGTCTTTTAGGATAGCAAATGTCTCATGAAATATGCAGCTCGAACAATGGAAGTCAGTTACTTTCAGAAGTTCCTACATCAGCAACATCAAGGAAAAATTTTGCCCATATACCATTCTGGCAGAGTGCCTCAAACATGATTGTGAGGGATTTTGTCTAAGATGAGGATGATCATTTGATCCACACCCTCAGTTACCAAAGAAGTTTCTTCTGGGTGACAAAATTATTATTTGCTTGAAGTTTAGATAATTAATTTAAAAACATTTTAACACACATCAAACTCTGGAACCAGCTACATGTGACTTGCCTGTAAACATTGCAAATTTACCATGGTAAAAACCTCAGCATTCATCAGCAATTTTTGTAGTAAGAAATGATAGATGGTTTTCTATAAAAGTAACGATGACAATGGCATATCATCTGATATAAGACGTGGAGCATGTATAGCATATATACAAAATAGAGAAGTCAGAACGAAGAAGTACAAAGAAGCCACAACCTCTTCTATTGCTAGTAACTGTTATGATGCTGACTGACTGTAATACAATTTAAGGATGCCCCACATGTTAAACTTTCTATTATTTACACGTTGCTCTGAGTAAGACATATTTTGTTTTTCCTCTTTCAATCCTTAAAATAATCTGCTTTCCCTAGTAAAGCAGAAAAGTCAGTATGTCTGACCTGATAAACAGCAAATCCACACCTTACAACAATTGCTTCAATGAAAAATGCATCTTTATTCAGTTAGTTTTTTGTTCTGAGCATCTTGTTTCTGCCTCCTCCTTCGGAGCTGCAGCTGTAGCTGAAGTCTGTTTGTGAAGAAGAATTGTTTCCAGCCCATTTCCTGTGCAAGTTCTTTCATTTCAGGTGTAATTGTGTCACACAAGTTCTCCACAATATTTTCCCATAGCGCATTACTGTTACATATCTAGTTGTAAGAGAAAGTAGAGGCTTAAAATCATAATTT
Organism: Fulmarus glacialis; assembly: GCF_000690835.1. Classification (NCBI taxonomy): domain Eukaryota; kingdom Metazoa; phylum Chordata; class Aves; order Procellariiformes; family Procellariidae; genus Fulmarus; species Fulmarus glacialis. The sequence continues at coordinate 15,195 of NW_009185967.1, forward strand.
GGCTTATTCATTGCTGATTATTTTACTACACAAAATGTGTTTAGACAACACAGACGCCTTGTATGAAGGTCACTTGCAGTGCAAGCTGCCCACCTATCTTGAAAAACGCAGATTAGTTAAAACTCACAATGACATCAGTGGAAGTTTTGCCCAGTGTTGCCAACATAAGATATTGCATGTTCTTCTGTGAAATATTTGAATTTTGTTTGGTATGATATCAAAGGCCTTTCTGCCACACTAAAAGCAGCTGTAATGCCACATACTTTCCTAGTATGTAATTCATACAGCCCCACTGAAATCAATGAAGCTGTGTAAGATTATGCCAAAAAACTTGTCGGGATGTAGAAATCACATCACAAATACTAATCCGTTATCAAGGTAAGTGAAAGAAGCACATTGCCTTTGGACTTAGAACAGAAATGCAGTTTTAAGGTTGCGTTAAGAACCACTGTAGGGATTAAGCCTGTTTCTCAGGAGATGCTTCCCTCTTTCAGAATGACTGCATAAATAGAATCAGGTGGAACTATATAAACAGGAAGAAAAACTTATGTAATTTGTTAGATGACAGAACCATCACAAAAAAAGAGTTAGGAAGATGCTCTGTGTCATTGTATATTATCTGTCCATTGTAAGTTATACCAGAGCATAACAACATTGATTCTTCTGCCAAACGCTCCACTTGTCTAAATGTATAATTGCAGGGACCTAAGTGGAGCTGAACTGGATTACTCCAATGCAAGTGGCTGGTATGTCTGTCACAAGTAGTAACAGAAACAGAAAAGCAAAAGTCCTGGAGTAACTTCTGATACATACTGCTGATGTAGCTGGATACCTTAAACTACTTAATTCACTATGGCAAAGCTGTATCAGAGTATGTGTGGTCCTATTTTTGTTATTCCGGAACTGAGAGTGATCGTACTGCAGGCACACGCATGCTAGCATATTTTAGCAAAGGAAATGCTAAATGGGGAAAAATTTCTGTAGAAGTCCTGAAATGACAATATATGCATTTTTAAAGTTTTCTTTAAATTTCTGCTTGCTCTCTGCCTCTAACCATTCTGCTGTTCCTATGAAAAACGGACACCATTAAGTTAAAAATAGCAGAGACTGGTTTTCAGTATCGTATATTGGTACCGCCAAACACAGTGTTCTATCAAAAAAAACACAGAAAGAAAAAAGATAATCACTGTCATTATTGTGGTTTTCTTCCCGTGCCAATGGCTTCTGAACTGCGAGACGACCACCAGCTCTTCCCTCCCCGGCTCCGAAGCAGCAGCCGCACGGCGGGGCAGCCCCGGGGCGGCGCGGGGGGCGGGCTC
>NW_009185968.1:0-259 GCF_000690835.1 Fulmarus glacialis
AGGGGCAAATACTTTTTCATGCGCATGCCATGTACCAGCCCAATTGGGGCACTCCGAACGCACTTTTACACACGGTTCTTATACCCTTCAATCGTTCACGTACAAGACAACTTGACTAATCACTAGCACCCACACTACCGATTACTGATCATAGCCAAACTTTGCAAAGCAACTCTAGTTTTTGCAGCATTCTTGCTGCTTGTCTGTTGTTCCAGATGTCCCTGGAGTCAGTCTTGCTAGAGTTACTGATCTATGCAGC
>NW_009185968.1:725-966 GCF_000690835.1 Fulmarus glacialis
AACAAACAAAGCCAACCCACCCCCAGGGCGAGGCAAGCTTTCCTTGGTGCGGGCTGCCCACCTGCGGGCTCTGCCACTCCCCAAAACACACCTTTGGGCTTTGTTGTGGTCCTGCTGGGCGGCAGAGCCAGGGCAGCCTGGTGAGGGCCGGCAGCGGGGGGTCACTGTCCTCAGTGGCTGCCGCGTCCTTGTTAAAGGCCTCTGACAGCTTGTGGGCGCTGCCGGGCAGGGTGTGGAGCAC